>NW_024082682.1:0-122179 GCF_003009895.1 Hyaena hyaena
GAAATGGTGGGGGAAAGGGAGAGAGGCAAACCATGAGAGACTCTTGAATGCTGACAAAAACTGAGGACTGATGGATGTGGGGGGGTGGGGGGGATGGGCATAGAGGAGGACACTTATGGGGATGAGCACTGAGTGCTATGTGGGAACTAATTTGACAGTAAACTATTTGTGAAAAAAAAATGTCGACAATTACATAAAAGTTAAAATCTTATCATTTACAATTGTGTCAAAAATAAAATATTTAGAAATTTAACATTTTATGTGTAAGGACTCTACACTGAAATAAACAAAACATTAATGAGAGAAATTCTAAAAGTCCTTAACAAATTGGGAGATAAAACATGTTTATAGAATGGAAGAGTCAATATTGTTAAGATGGGAGCTCTTTCTAAATTGCTATATAATTTCAGTGCAATCAAAATCAAAGTCCTAGCAGGCTTTTAAAAATAGGAATTCACAAGTTGATTCTACAACATACGTGAAAATTTAAAAGATCTATAAGGGTTGAAATATTCTCAGAAAGGAAATTTATAAAACTTACTATAAAGCTATGGTGATCAAGACAGTATGGTGCTAGCACAAAGATAAATAGATCAATGAAATGCAATAGAGACTAAAGGAATAAAGCAACATTTATACAGTAAATTAATTTTTTGACAAAGCCAATAAATCAACTGAATGAGGAAATAAAATTTTTTCAACATATGATGCTGTATAAAAATAGGGATTAAAATTAATATTAATATGTACCATACCCACACACATAAATTAGTTTAAGATAGATCTTAGATCTCCATGTGATAGTTTAAAACGTGTAAAATTTATAGAATGAAACAAAATATATTCTTGAGTTGTCAAAGATTTCTTAGATGGAACTATGCAAGCGCTAAAAATAAAAGATAACAAATCATTACCTAAAACTTTTAAAATTTCCGTTCAGTGAAAGGCAGGCATCATTAAGAAAATAGGTAAGGGGGGCCTGGGTGGCTCAGTCTGTTGTGCATCCAGCTCTTGATTTCAACTCACATCATGATCCTAGGGTCATAGGATCGAGCCCCATGTTGGGCTTTGTGCCGAGTGTGGAGCCTGCTTACGATGCATTCATATTCTCTCCCTCTCTCTCTCTCCCTCTCTCTCTCTCCCTCTCTCTCTCTCCCTCTCTCTCCCCCATCCCCACCTCTCCCTCCTTCCCTATTTCCTATCTACCTCTCTTTCCCTCTGCCCGTCTCTCAAGCTCGTGCTCACTTGCTCTCTCAAAAACAAACAACAAAAAATGTGGGGAGTCTACCTAGTGGGAGAGAATATTCATAGTACGTATATGTGACACAAGATTTGTATGCAGAAGAAATCAAAATATTTTGGCAATCAAAACAGCAGACAGCCTAACAAAAATGGGCAACAGACTTGATCTGGAATTTCCCAAAGGAAAAACTTATTAATGGTCCACAATGATAGCAAAAAGCACTCTACATCTTTACTCATGAAGAAGATAGAAAGTCACATAATGAGATCCATTACATATGCATTACAGTAGCTGAAGAGAATAAGACCACCAAAACCAAGGTTTGTAAATGGAATGGATCAGTCAAAACTTGAATATGTTGCCAGGTTGGATCTAAAATGATAGGTTCAACTTTTGACCCAATGTTTTAGTTTGCTATGGCTGCTATAACAAATACCACAAGCTGGGGACTTTGAGCAACAGAAATTTATTTTCTCACCTTTCTAGATGCTAGAATTTTGAGGTCAAGGTATCCACAGAGTTGGCTTCTTTTGAGGTGTCTCTCCTTGGTTTGTAAATACCTATCTTTTTTGTCTTTCCTCTGTGTATTGTACTAATTTCTTTTTAGAAGGACACCAGACATAATGGCTTAGGGCTCACACATAAGACCTCATTTTACTATAATTGTCTGTTTCCAAATCCAGTAATGTCTCTGGCACTTAGGATTAGTATTTCAACATGTGAATATCGGAGGGACACAATTCAGCGTATAATACATAACAAAAATCACAGTTCTCTTAATTCTAACTCTTCTGCAATTTTAGATTTATTTCAGAGTCGCTGATTGGAATTTAAGAAAACGACAGTCACCACAGTGATTGGTCAGGTAGGCCATTAACACCAGCAGTCATACCATTTTCCACTGGTCCATTTATTCTCACTCTCAAAACAACCGTTTCATACCTTCCCTGAATCCAGGACCTCAACCGTCCATCTATCCTCTCTCTTAGTAAACGGACTTTATTTTTATTTCACTGAGCTCTTGAGCCCATCCTGAAGAAAATTCATAAGCTCACTCCATAACATTCACTCATCTCCATACATCTTTGCACCTACCTTCAGTCTTCCTTTCTGTTATTCTGGACAGGATTCCTCTCTGTTACTGTTAAAGGATAGCCAGTGTGCCCTGTGAAAGTTTTCTGTATAGATTATGTACTTACGGCCATTATTTCAGCAATTCTTGTCCTCCTGCAGCACCCTTCTCCCCTTTGAACTGGTTTGTTCTGTTGATCCTACAATGATGCCAATTATATCAGTTTAAAACTCCTTTGTGGGGGTGGGTGGGGATCATCCAATCTTCTTGTTCCTCTCCATCTCATTCTGTCTCTCTTCTTCCCTTTATGTGTAACAGCTCTTGAAAGTGCTGTGCATATGCTCATTACCTACATTGTTTTTCCATCTCATGGCCCTTAACCCCACTCTTGGTTAGGTTTTTCAACCACTCCCCTTCCAAAATTACTTTCATAAAGTCATTGATGATTTACACATTGCCAAATCTGGCATGCTGATATATCTTAACTTAGTAGTAGTATTTGACAAATGTTCATGCTCTCCTTGAAACACTTTCCTGGAGCTTTAGTGAGATACAGTCGACATACAGCATTGTATAAATTTAAGGTGTACAATGTGATGGTTCAACCCATGTGTATATTGAGAACTGATTAACACAGTAAAGTTTTTTAAAACATCCATCACCTCCAAATTTGCTGTGTGTGTGTGTGTGTGTGTGTGTGTGTGTGTGTGTGTGGTCAGAACATTTAAGATGTATTTTCTTAGCAACTTTCAAATATGTAATGCAGTATTGCTAACTACAGTCACCAAGTTGTAATTTTGGTCCTCAGAACTTGCTTCTCTAATAAGCAGGAGCCTATAGCCTTAGACTAACCTCTGCCGGTTCTCCCCTCCCCTAGCCCCTGGCAACCACCATTCTACTTTCTGTTTTATCAGTTAGAGCAAAGCAAAACAAAACAGAACAAAAAACTTGACTACAGGGAACTCATTAGTGCATCTCAGCCACTTTTGAGAGCCACATGAGTATTCCTCCTCAGGTCCTTGACTTCTAATGTAGTTTTGCCATTAAACCTCTTTCTAACCCTTCACTTTGGTGTCAGAAAGGTTTCAAAGTACTCTGTGAGTCACCAAATTTATGATTTATAACTCCAGCCTGATCGTTTTCTCCGAACTTCTCTGTTATACCCAACTGATTACTCAGCAACTCCAGTTAGATGGTTAAGAAACATTTTGTACTTAACATGAGTAAAACTTAGCTGTGTATCTTGCCTCACAAACCTGTATGTACCTCAGTATTCCTCATGATGTTTGTCAGCAATTCCATCTTTCTAGTTATTTAGGCCAAAAACCTTGTAGTCAGTTTCGACTCCCATGTCCCTTATGCTGTCTGTCCACAAACTCTAGGGGATATAAATGCAAAATGTGCCCAGAAGCTCATCAGTTCTCGTCACTTTTATTGCCAGGTCCAAGGCATTTCTCACCTGGATTCTTGGAGTTGTCTCCTCCCTGTCCTGCTTCTCTCCTTGCCTTATTCCTGTTTATTCTCAGTACAGCATGCCCAGTGACCTTGAAAAGTAGATCAGATCATGTCTTTTCTCTGTTGAAAGCCCTGTAGCATCTTTTATCAGACTAGAAACTCCTGCCTTTATAATGGGCAACAAGTGTTTCACTTTTCAAGCCCTTGACCTTATGGTCTGTTACCTCCATCTTGATCTCTCTTCTCCAGGTACTTGATTTCATTGTGATTCCTCCAACTCTCTCAACATCGTGTCCCATTCTGATCTTAGCAGTTGCTTTTGCCTCTACCTGTATTATTCTTTTCTGCACCTTTACATGCTCATCTCCTCCATCAAGTTTTCATTTTTTACTCAAGTGTTGCTCTCTCACTAGGGTCGTTTTGGGCCACCCTTTTTTAAAACCTCAGGTCCTCCTGAGTCCTCCCGTTTCCTCCTCCATGGTTTCCATTCCTCCATGATACTTACTGCCATCACACAAGAGATCATGTTTTATTTTCTTTTTTCTCTCTTTTCCCACAATGTAATTTAAGTTCCATGAAAGCAGGGAATAAATACTAAAGACTCTCTATCTCTTTTGATTATTGCTTTTTTTGTAGCCTCTACAGCAGTGTGTCTGTCACACAGAATTAATTAACTCAATAAATATATTTTGAATGAATGGAGTGCAATCCTCCAACTTGAAGGAATTGTTTACTTAGGCTTTTTTGTTAGCAGTCTCTCTAGATGGATTTGATCCACAGTGAATTGGCATGGAAGTACGATGATGTGAATCTGACTTATTGCATTATTTTTATACATTAATATCATCAACTGTATAGTATTCTAAAAGATGATGTAAAAACACAGGACACTGGTTTGCAGAAAAACTGTAATCTTGCCAGTATTAAAAGAGACATGAATAGCTATTTTATACTTTTTATTCAACCAAATTAATTTTAAAACATGAATTTAAAGAAAGTGTGAGTCATCACAGGGGAAATCGCTGCATCCTATTTCATAAACCTGAAGCAAACCAAATTCAAACTATAAATATTGAAAATGACCCCTTACCTTCAGCAGCACAGATGGAGCCCCTGTGATCATGACATTCACACTTGTCTATGCCAATAGAGGGAGCACAAACAATAATGCATATTATTCCTGACTTTACAACAGAGAAAATGAAGCCATCTTCAAATAAATTAACATATTATGTCTGTTAGCTTTGTCAACTGTTAACATTCAGATCTTTGATTAATTCGGACACAATTACTACTGAATAATGTTTGCCATTGATTGAACAATAAATAAGGGTAGTTACATATATGCATTTATTTAGAAATGTATGCAAATATATACTTGAAAAATGTTGTTTAGAGTTGTCCAAGTAATTTAAGGCTCTTTTGAGAAGTGGAGGCTATATTGGCTTAAATACCACAAGGTCTAGATTTTTTTTAAACTGCCACTGTTTGAACTTGATCTGTGAGAATTAGAGCATGAGCTGACATACCTTAGGTCCCCAGGCTTTTTGTTTGTAAATGTTAAGCCGGTTGTTTTCTGAGAGCTCATCTAACTGTTAAATGAATGTTATTTTACCATATTTACAAAGTTTGAGCCTCTGAAATCAAATTGCACATTTCCCATGTAGTCATTTAATTTTTTGTAATCTTCGTGACAAATCTAAGAAATAGAAGTTTCAAATGTTTTGTGAGAAAATACATTTTTTTCCAAAATTGCTCTTCAGATAGTTAATTCTTGCTCATATTTCCATTGTCATTTCACTTGTTACTTTCTAAAGGAAAATTTCTCTGACCTCACTTTCTATATTATTCTTTATCAGCACTATCCAATGGTGTTTTCTGCGATGATGGAAATGTTCTATATTTTCCTGTCCAGTATGGTAGCCAGTAGCCACATGGAGCTTTTCAGGATACAGAGTGTGGCTAGTGTGATTGAGGAAAGAATTTTTAATTTTATTTATTTTTACTGAATTCAAATTTAAATGTATTATATCATATATAGCTAGTGTTTGTCATATTGGACAGCACAATTCTAGACTACAGCCCTCTCCTTCAATGTTTTTGTCATTATAAAGTTGCATTTCTTAGTGTAATTACTTGACTAATTTCTCACTTCCCCGTTAAAATTTCATCATCATATTTAAATAGGTCCTTGTATAATTTTACTCATTTTTTGGATCTTCAAGACCTGGCTAAAGAAATGATTTAAAAAACTAGTATTTAGTTAATACATTATGGTAATATGGCTGATGCATTATGCAGCTCAACGGACACCTTTCGTTTAATGTATGTAAATGTGCCTTGCATGGAATTCTTCATTGCATTGTGGCTAATGGAGTGACATCACAAAGTGGCTCTGAACCAGGAAAGGGAAGGGAGGGGAGTTAAGTGATAGTGAAATCTATAACAGAGGAAGGGCCATTGTCCATGCTTCCCTTTCTAAGAAAGTTCAATGATTAACAATGAAGTATTAAGATATACCAACTAAGCACCTAAGATTATTGAGAGCTTGGTTGAGAATCACCCATTCATTGACTTATGTAGGTAAACACTCTAATTCATGTACTGACAGTCAACATTTTTAAGACAGCATGCTTTAATCTGGGGATTCTCATGATACATGGGAAAGCTTGACGAAAACCACAGAATCTGAATCACTGCTTTCCTTAACATAATGTGTATAGCAGTCAGTCAGGACTGTATATGGCTTGTTGCTTTTGCTTTAATACAATTTGCTGTAGATAAAATTCTCTATTTCTAATACAAACTCCAAGGGGATTTCCATACAGATAAACAAATGCTCCTTGAAAGTTCAGAAGCTATCAGACTTGAGCCTTAAATACACATAGGTTCGTATACATAATCCAGTGTTAGGTTTTTTTTTTTTTCTGTTCTTAATATAATTCCTTTAATAGCTACAGTTTTTCATTTGGAGTAAAAATTAAGTCACTGAGTAGAGTCCCTCTTCAATGACTGTTATCTTTCCAAGAGGTAAGCACCTTTTTAATTCTTTTTCTTGAGGCTACTTGTAGCACATTTCTTGGTTCCAACTTCCTCCTTTTTGACCTTTCTCTCTGACTCATTCTACCATCACCCACCAAATCTGTCAAGAAAAGGAAAGGTAATAACCAGGTTCGAAGCCAAGAATGAGATTAGATTCACACTCAAGGGAGGGAAGGTGAGTTTTGAATTTTGAAAAGAAGCCCTTCAAGGGTCATGTAATTACTAGGGTGTTATCAAAAAATTATTACTGCTGCATATTCCTCATTTGGGAGGTGAGTGCCGCAATGCCACAGGGCAGCGGAGAGTTCTAAATGGTGACATGCAGATGAGTCAGGAAGGCACATACACTGGTGTTCTGCTGCCCCATTTGCTAATGGAAAATGCAACATCAGAAAGCTTGCCTTTCGTGGAGAATGACATATCTAGGACATTGGCTGGGATTTATAGTCACCCATCTTTCTGCTGCTTCATTGGCTTTTACAATTCATTTCAATTTTCACTTATAGGAAAAAATCATGGTGCATAGATTAGCATATATCCCCGTCATGCTTCTTTTGGCTGCTGCTTTTACTTGTGATTAGTTTTTAAAATTCAGCTAATTTATTTATGTGATAGTTGCTGAGAATCATGACTTGGAAAATAATTTTGCCTTCATCAAGACTTGTCTCCATAACAATACTCTTACATGCTTTTGCTAAGCAATTGTTCTGCTCTTCAAATTCTACCTTGATTTAAACATCCACTCTCTGGTTTTAATTAAAGAGTCCGGTTGTAGATTTTTTATTGTCTAGAGAAAGGGAGGAAAAAAGGATAAATAAAAAAAATGACATGCCTCCGGACTAATGTATAAAAGGTCTGGAAATACAAATCATTTGGTGCTTCCTATATTAGAACATTAATTCTTGGGAAAATGTTTTATTCAGGTTTTAATCAGCACCTTGGAGATACCATCTGAATCTTTTGAGATTTTTGCAGCCTTTATTTCTGACCCAGTTTTTAAAATTTGTCAAGTATTAAGGAACTACTCTTTCCTACATGTAGATGGGAAATCAAAATTATTTTAAATAGGTTATCTCTTGTTACCTCTTTGGTTGGTTTAGGCATTTTTCTTTGACTTTTACCTGAAGTAACAGTCATGCCACAAATTATGTACCCTGAGACCAAATAATTGTGAAAAGACTAATTTCACTTATAGAGCCTTTTTTTATAAAGCTCTAAGAACACGTAATATGTGAATACAAATTAAATTGTTGGTGTTGCTATTACATTATATTTCTGGGCATATCATCATAGTACAATTTCAATACTTACCTAAAACTTTAAAAATACTTTTGCTTCTGTATAAACAAAATCAAACACACAAAGAAGAACAAAATTGGGCCACCTGGGTAGCTCATTTGGTTAAGTGTCCAACTCTTGGTTTCAGCTTAGGTCACGGTCTCCGGGTTCGAGGGTTTGAGCCCCATGTTTGGCTCCACGCTGGCAATGCAGAGCCTGCTTGGGATTCTCTCTCTCCCTGTCTCTCTGCCCCTCCTTTGCTCATGTCCTCTCTCTCTAAATAAACTATAAAAAAAAGAACAAAATCATCCCTTTTTGATCTATATGATATACAATCATGTATAACAGCTAATAAAGAATTATAAATTAATAATAACAAATCATAGGCACAGTATATTTGTTTTTGAGTGCCACTTTCCATGCTAATATTTAATATTACAACAGCCATTTGAGTTTCAAGTTACAGTTATTGATTATGAAGTTGACATTTAGTTAATACTTTCATGATCCATACCTAGTAAGTAGCAAAACTGGAACCCATGCTGTCTATTTGATTGAAGAGCCCACATTCTTTACCACTCTATTATTTCAAGGTCTTCATTTTTTCATTGAGTAAAGAGGTCAATCTGATTCAATATTTTCAAAGGCTGATAGCTGTATTGCTGAAAAAGTATTGTCACAGTAGAACTAAAAATAGAATACTCATCATATGAATTGGTAACAGTGATTCCCTTTTAAAGACATGAGATCAATGATGTAAGTCTTAAACAGACAAATATTTCAAGAAAAATCAGGAGCCACCCAAGCCTTAAGAAATGAAATGGGTCTTGATTGAAATCAATGACCAATGGCAGGTAAGAGAGACCATTCCTAGCCTTCTACAAGGGAACATCTATTTTTAGTATCCATTTGGTCCACCAAATACCTGGCTGCCTCTTTGTGATGGCTTCATACAAGACTCACACCCTCTGGAATCCTCCTTATTTTGTGCTGTTAGTTATTCTCTTAGCAAAGTCACTTTACATAACTATAATAAACTCAAATAACCCTAGAAAAGGAAATCTATTTTTGAACCTTTGCCACCATATATAATTTTCCCTTAAAGATCAGATTTTTGAAAACAGAAATCTATTCTTCCCATTAATTCCTCAGTCTTCTGCAGTTAGGGGCCAACTCTCAGCACTTAACGTGCTGTAAAGTCTATCCATGGGACGCTTGGTAGCTTAATCATTTGAGCATCCAACTTTGGCTCCGGTTATGATCTCACAGTTTGGGGATTCAAGCCCCATGCTAGGCTTTGCACCAACACCGTGGAGCCTATTTCAGATTGTCCCCCTCTCTCTCTGTCCCTTCCCTGCTTACTCATTCTCTCTCTCTCTCAAAAATACATAAACATACTTAAAATTTTTTAAAAATCTATCCAGAAAATATCTAACTCCCCATCCAATTCTTTTCTCAACTTGAGCCCTACCATCTCATCTTTTAGTTATGTTCATAAGAATTTCATATCACTGAGCATTGTAGTGTAAACTTAATTTAAAAGGAAAGCAAATTGTTAAAAAAAAAAAAAAGGTTTTAAGAGTGTCAAGGAAGGGGCGCCTGGGTGGCTTAGTCGGTTAAGCGTCCGACTTTCGCTTAGGTCATGATCTCGCGGTTCGTGGGTTCGAGCCCCGCATCGGGCTCTGTGCTGACTGCCAGCTCAGAGCCTGGAGCCTGTTTCAGTCTGTGACTCCCTCTCTCTCTGACCCTCCCCTGCTCACGCTGTCTCTCTCTCTCTCTCCTAGAAATAAATAAATAAAAAATCACTTAAAAAAAAAGTGTGTCAAGGAAAATCCTTTTATTCTGTAAGGATTTTAAATAATAAACATTTTGTTTAATTTTCTGTGTATAGTCATAATATCTAAAACTTACAGAAATCTAGAATTTTTATGATTTAGAGGTAGCTTATTAAAAACAAAACAAAAATCTAAGAAAAGTAAACTATTTTTGCCAATACCCATCAGTAGTTGATCATGCTAATAGAATACCTTGAGTTCAGTCTAGATTTTCATCAAGGTCTCTTTATTTTCCTATCAACATTATGATATTAATTATTCTTACTTACATGGATGAATAATGCTGACCACACATTGTTTTTATAAAGCATAACATTTTGTAGACATTATCTTTACTCTGTACTTTCTTCCAAGCCTTGATGTCAGTATACCATGGTCATGTTATTTCATGGTTTATTGCTTTATTAATTGATTATGGTTTTACCCAGCTCTTACGGTGACATCTGGTGAAGACAAATTTTTATATGATACTTCAGTAATGCATTAATACTTACTTTTTCTATTATTTTCCTCCCTTGCTCTCTTCTTACTACTCTTCACCAATTATGCTCCTAAATGTCAGACTCCTTGGGCCATTCACCTCTAATGCCCTATTTTCCTATGATAAAACTTCAACTCATAGATCGTCAGATTTATGCTCCTTGTCATCTTAGGAACGTTTGCTATGATAAAAGGCATGAAATCTGTAATAAAAGTATTTTGATAGGAAATCTGTGCTAAACATTACCTGAAATTTCTTAAAACAGGCAATTAGATTTCTCAATAACAATTTCTTAATAAGAAATTTTGAGATACTGTTAGTTTATCTCACAGACTGGCTGTGAATCTCAAAGAAGACTACATATATCAGAATTCTTTGCAAACACTGAAAATTTATGCAAACACTATTGTTACTTCAAATCTGCAGTCTCTTTGGGGAATCTGTAGTTCACTCCTCTATTTTTATCATTATTCTTGTTTTAACTAGGCTTTATGCCCAGCAAGGAGCCCAACATGGGGCTTGAACACATGACCCTGAGATCAAAACCTGAGTTGAGATCAAGAGTTGGCACTTAACTGACTGAGCCACGCAAGCATCCCTGTATTCACTCCTTTAACTACATATTTACTGTTTACTTCTCATGTCAGATACTCTGAAGTTCTCTCCACCACAGGTGCTTCAAGTGAGGAAAAAGAAAACCTAAAGCATGCCCACTGCAGTGCAAAGAGTCTCCTAGGGAGCTGTTGGTGGGACATACAATTGCAGCCAGTAACATTTTTGAATAGGACTGTTACTTGATGAATTTGATTCTGCAGTTTGTATCAAGAAAAGGGGAATAAGGAGTAAATCTGCCCCAGTGATAGAACATGAAAGAAAGGAAGTTCAAGGGAGAAATCCTATACTGTCTTGATAAGAAATACAGAAGAAAGATAAGGGAGCTGTAAATGTTGAATGACTTTTAAGTTCTAGTACCACCTGACAAGGCTGAATTGTGGGTTGAATGCTCTGAGTTGAGTTGTGACCACGTATTGATGTCCTAACACCCTACCCCAACCTATGAAAATGACCTTATTTGGAAATAGAATCTTTGCAGATGTAATGCGGTGAAGAGGCTATCGTTAGGATGAGTCCTAATCCAGTATGATTGGTATCCTTATAAAAACAGAAAAACACCATGTGAAGACAGAGATACATAGGGAGAATGCTATGTGACAATAGAAGCGGAGATTGGAATGGTACATTTACAAGCCAAGAAATGCCAAGTGTTAATATTTACCACCATATAGGAAGAGGAAGGAAAGACTCTCCCCTATAAGTTTCAGTGGGAACATGGCCCTGCTGATACCTTCATTTTTTTATTTCCTTTTTTCCTTTTTTTCTATTTTTTTCTTTTTTCTTCTCTATTCTTTCTTTGTTTAAGACTTTTATTAATAGGTACTTGGGGGCGCCTGGGTGGCTCAGTCAGTTGAGTGTCCGACTTCACCTCAGGTCATGATCTCATGGTTCGTGGGTTCAAGTCCCACGTCGGGCTCTTTGCTGACAACTAGCTCAGAGCCTGGAGCCTGCTTCTGATTCTGTGTCGCCCTCTTTCTCTCTGACCCTCCCCTGATCACGCTGTGTCTCTCTTTCAGAAATAAATAAAACATTTTAAAAATTAAAAAAAAAAGATTTTTATTAATAGGTGCTGGCCATATGTTGACTTTTTTGAAAAAAGCAAGTTGTAAGGTTGTATTACAGATTTAAAAAGAGGTCTTATAATCTCAACTTGACCATATATGAAACAGTTTAAAAACATGTATTGAGAAAAACTAGATTTCAGAAGAAATAAAAGCACATTTGTTGTTCATATAGAGGACATCTTTGGGTAAAAAACAAAAACAAAAAAACAACAAACCCATGCTTCATAGATAATGCAAATAGTTCCAGTTGTAGGGTCATTGGGCAAAGGATAAGCATAAGCATTTAAGGGTTTCAGCTCTAATCTTCCATTTATTTCTTATTGTTGGAATTTCATACTCATTCCTTCTGGTTGGATCATTAAACCGGTTGATGGTAGAGGTAGTAAGCCCGCATTTAGTCACTTCCCAACTTCTCAGACTTAGGAGCTGCATGATTGGCTGGTTTTGTCTACTTGCCGTCTTCTTGTTTAGGGATTTCTGGGCATCTATGTGGTAATTGAAGTTGCAGTGGTACATACCAATGTTGAGGTGACTATTGACCTTGTGACTCCATGATTTCCCTTACCTTCTTCGTAGCGGCCTTCTCTAGACTGTCTTTGGTGAGGAGGACCCCAGCAGAATCGTGGCCTGTCACTCCCATACATGATGTGTCTCACTGGCCTGTCCTCATCTCCTGTGTCCTGGTTGTCAGCACCATCCATCCCTTCTCCCTGCACAGAAGGGTTGGAAAATGGTGGCCACTGTTCCTAGAGTCTTCACATGGAAAAAGTTGGGAACCATGGCCTGCAGTAGGGTTATGCTGTTGGACTTGGCCTCAGAGAGCACTCTCTGACCCCTTGCACTTTTTCCTGCTGTCACTATTCTGCTAATTCTGCTTATATTTGTGTGGAAGATGCTAGCAACCAAAATAGTTAAGGCATACTGTATAGTTACTGCTTTCCGCTGGAGCTCCACCACGGCCTGTGACATTTGCTGTCTCGGCACCCTTTTGTCCTTGAGCAACGTCAGAGTCCACACTTGTTCCATGTCCTGCGCTGTAAAGTTGCTTCGGAGTCTGGTGTACAAACATATCTTCTTCGGTGTCATGCTTGTTGATGAAACCATATGTTTCTTACATTGAAGCATTTTACTGTTTGGAAAACCTTTATGAGTAGCTTTTTGTCCCCACTGGCAGGTGCCACTGATGTAAGACCCCTGGAGTTGCTGCTCCCTGGTGCCCAGCTTGGTGTCACCAGCAAGGGAGGCACTGGGGGAGGTGGTGGGGGGCGCGGCTGCTGTGTGTAGCCTTGCTGCTCATGTTTGTGGTGATGGTAACCAGGGCGCACTTTGACAGCTGAGCTGGTGGCAATAGTGGTGGGGCTGGTTGGGACTCTCTGGGATCCACTCTCCTGCTTCTCAGTATGGAACTCCTGACACAATTATTTCAGTATCAGTTGATGGTACTTTATTTTTTTTAATTTTTTTTTTTTAATTTATTTCTAGGAGAGAGAGAGAGAGACAGCGTGAGCAGGGGAGGGTCAGAGAGAGAGGGAGTCACAGACTGAAACAGGCTCCAGGCTCTGAGCTGGCAGTCAGCACAGAGCCCGATGCGGGGCTCAAACCCACGAACCTCGAGATCATGACCTAAGTGAAAGTCGGAAAGTCAGACGCTTAACCGACTAAGCCACCCAGGCGCCCCGATGGTACTTTATTATAGCAGCCCTAGGGAACGAATTGAGTTGATGACCTTGGTTTCTTTTTGGTAAACCCTACATTTGAGGGTCTGTTGGAATATCCGTGGTGAGATGTACACACATTGGGAAGATGTAGAACAGGCAGTAAGAAATACAAATTCAGTGTTGAGGGGAAAGGTCATTAGAAACATAGCCCCGGGAAACTTCAGTATATCAATTCTAGTTGAAATCCTAAAAGGAGGACATACGTGTCACATTAGTTATGATCATTAGTGCTAGCCACGGTACCAGCAGTAATCCAAAAATCTATGATAATATAATCAAGTTTTCCTATTTACTAATTTTTAATGTAGTTTTTTAAATGTTTATTTTATTTTTGAGACGGCACAAGTAGGGAAGAGGCAGACAGAGGAGGACAAAGGATCCCAAGTGGGCTCTGCGCGCACAGGCTGACAGCAGCGATCCCTGTATGAGGCTTGAACTCATGAACTTTGAGATCATGACCTGAGCTGAAGTCAGAAGTTTAACTGACTGAGCCACCCAGGTGCTCCTCCTGTTTACTTAACAGTTTAAATAGGTTTTCATCAAGAAGCCTTCCACATGGTGACCCAGAAATTCATGCCCTTGGCTCTTAGGGCTCCCCTACCTTAAAGGGACTCCTCAGATTCTTTATTGGATTTTTTTTATTCAGTGGTCCAATGAGCAAAAAGAGAGAGAGCATGTAGGATCATGTAAGATACTTTATGAACCAGGCCTAAGCTCCACTAGCTAGAACTCACTCACTTTCCCAAGCTTAAGTCGAGAGGAGCCTGGGAAATAGAATCTTCCTGTTTGATCAGATGGACGTCTCTGTAGATTGTATCACAGATGGACACAGAAACAAATACATGCAAGTTGGGAAATGACGTGCACGTTTCAGTGAGCACAGCCAGGATTCTTTATGTTCAGAGGAGAGGGAGAATAAGACCATTTTTGGCTATGTGAAGTCAGAAAGTACAGCACTGTTTGGAATGTTGAAGAAACAGTACAGTTTGGACAAACAATAGTAGAGGAAGAAAATTGAATAAGTGGAGCCACAGAGGGATTCGGTCCCAGGATTTCTTCTGAAAATAGCACTTGGACAGTTGAGTGAAGGCGTGTAAACCAGAATCCAGTTAAAAACAAAAGAGGATGTTCCTACTTAATGCCCAGATCACTGGTGGGTTCACCCTTTCACTTTACCTTTGCCAAGTGGATTTAAAATTCTGCAGACTCTAATTTATTGAAATTTACTGCCGAAGTGAGAATGACAGTTATTTCTTTCCACTTCTCAGTATGGCACACAGTTTTATTAGAATGCTTGCCCTCTGCGCTCAGCAAGGAGCATGTTATAATTAGATGAGTATTACAATAGAGATTCTGTTAATGGGATTTTGGAGACATAGTAAAAAAGAAGACCTACAAGAGTGTCTCCATTAGACTCTCTATAAGTAAGGGAAACTTGTCTTAGGAGACCACTAAAGAAATCAGCAGGAGTTAGTTAACTGAAGGTCAAACAAAATGACATGATAAGCCTTGGGGGATACTGTTAAATAATCACGGCAGGTAAGGGACTGAGTGACTGCAGGTGTCTGTGCATATTACTAATAGGAAAATGAAGATGGGAATTCAAACATCAGAAGTGCCCTCTTTATTTTTGTGTAAATTGAATTCCACCTCTCAGTAAACAATACTTAAATATTTTTTCCTCTGCGCTGTAAGTGTAACATCACAGGGCGTCCTTAAATGTAAACATTCCATAAGCAGTATTTAAAAAATGATTCTTGCTTGAGGTCAGGGAGCCTCCGCGTCCTTAAGTGTATGTATTTTTTCTGAACGTATAAGAAATATGCTAGTAGTTAAAAAACTTAGAAAAGGAAGAAAACATAAGTGCTTATTCCAAAAAATTCACTCATGTTTTTGTTTTTCTATTAACTGTGCATATATGGCATATACCAGGATGAGAATTGTTAGTGGTTTTTCTGTTGAGTAGTTTTCACTGGAGTTTTCGGAATATTTGGAATCCAGATATTTTGGATTGATTGGTCCTTTTTTTCTTTTGACTTAATGTTTTTCATTATCTTGGAAAAATCATGTGCAACAGCCTTAAAAATAATTACAGGAGCTTTCGTCTCATCTATTTGAATTTCTTCTAAGGAAAGTTAAAGAAAATGAAGTCAATTATTTTTTACTCACTCAACACAAGACTGTACTGTCCTCGTTCGGGACCGAAAATAGTATTCTCAAAGAAAACACACACGTAGGGTGGGGGAGCACCACAGTGCTTGAAACCTTCATTGTCCATGGGCCTGCCCTTGGGCGACGTTGCACTTGCCTATGACTAGGGATTCCTCTCAATACCCTTCAGTTCTTCAGTTATAAGAGGGCAGCTCGACAAAGGACAGGGGATGAGTGGGGACTTTATCTGCTGTTCACTTAGTGGATTTCTGCCTCGGAACCTAGACTGACTACAGTGAGATTCTGCTCCTCCGTGCTGACCTTTCCAAATATTCAAGTCTTGTCCCCAAGATTAAAAGGATTCCATCTGGATTTGCTCCTTCCCTAGCATTTATCTTTGAGTAACCACAGGCAATTGATGCTGGTATTCAGAATGGCAGGCCTTGAGGATTTCATTCTGTACAGTGTTTGTGTTTGTAATAATTTATAGCACCAGGGAAAAATGAAGTAACAGGATTGCTGCAACACGAATGTTGTGCTTTTTCCCATTTGACTTGGCGAGAAACTAGCAACTCAACCAGGAGAAAGGGCAACTAGATGTTAGAACAGTGAAAAAAATACTGTTCTCATGCAGGCATTTACCCCAGTAATGGGAGGATTGTAGATTGCTTGTCATGTTTGACTTTAGTCTAGACTCAGCACTATTCCTTCCTCTGTCCGTATGAGACATGGGTGCTATTTGTATAGTTCTAATACATAAAAGACTAACACAGACTGAAAGTATATCTTCTTTATTTCTTAATGCCTTTATGGACATCAAATTATGTACAAAACACAAATATTTCCATATATGCTGTCTTCAACCATATGCATATATGAAAATTAGTCTTTCCTTGAATCATCGATTGTTAGTATATCCCCAGGAAATTTGACTGCCTGTTTCAGAAGTAAAGAAATGAGCGATGAATTTAGCAATTCTGCTGACCTAATTTTGAATAAGTTGATTCATGTTTTTTATATATCCTGATTTGAGGGTTAAAAAGTTAATGTGTTGGCTATGGTTGAGTCACATCAGATGATAAAATTTGTCTTCTAAAAAGTGACTGATAACAACACACTTGGAAAGGAACAGGATTAATAATTGAGAATTATGTACGTGCATGATTTCCATACATGATTCATGGCACATAACTGTGCCAAAGAATTGCATTACAGTTGATGAAGGTTTGAAATATGGTTCCTGTCACTTTGTAAATGGTCTTTGATCCCAAATTACTTCAGTTGGCAAATAGTAGAGGCTGTTTTCCTTTTCTGCTTTGTTTATATTTTTTTCCACTAACATGTTTTGTCTTTGGGAGTTGTTTTACTTAATTTTAAATACACAAGTGAGTGAATTCTTTGATAGGCAAATCAGTTGCTTCCTCGAAAAGAGCATAAAGAAGGAGAATCAAGATTGTGAGGAGGAAGGGATGCCTGGGTGGCTCACTTGGTTGAGTGTCTGACTTTGGGTTAGGTCATGATCTCACAGTTTGTTGGTTCAAGCCCCACATCAGGCTCTGTGCTGTCAGTACAGAGCCTGCTTTGGATCCTCTCTATCCCTCTCTCTGCCCCTCCTGCTTGTGCTCTCTCACAGATAAATAAAACATTTTTTAAAAAAGATTGAGGACCGTCTGGGTGGCTCAGTCACCTAAGCCTCCAACTTCGGCTCAGGTCATGATCTCATGGTTCGTGGCTTCAAGGCCCAAGAAGGGCTCTGTGCTGACAGCTCGGAGCCTGGAGCCTGCTTCAGTTTCTGTGTTTCCCTCTCTCTCTGCCCCATCCCTGCTCGCACTCTGTTTCTCTCTCTTGAAAATAAATAAACACTGAAAAAAAATTTCAATAAAAAATTTTAAAAAAGATTGTGATGAGGAAGAAGGATGAAGATAATTAAAGTGGACCCTGAAAAACAGTGAACACAATCTTCCTTTGACCCGTGTATTCTTTTGGTGTCCTCAGATCCTCCATGACATGCATGATACATGCATGTTCTCCTTCATAATTTTTAGGGATGTACGTTAAAAGATTTTAAGAGAAATTTTAAAATACATGCTCTGAAGTAATAGCCATGACCATTTCTCCTCTGGTGGATTACTAAGTTACCCATTGCAGAAGACAGAGTAAAATCAGGTAGATTTAAATGGGGGTATAGAAAAAAAAAAGTGTTTAAAAAAAAAGAGAGAAAGAAATGGCATGATATCCAGTAAAACAAGTGACCATGGAATATTGGGGCTACACAAGAATTTGGAGAGAGTGAATTTGCTAAGTAAGGCATATTTCTCTGGCCCATCGGCATCATAATGAAATTACATACTTATAAGTATTAATAAAAATGGAATCACCCTAAGAGCATTCTTCTTAGTAGTGTTCTTACAAATTAGACCCTTTTCAAATTGAATTAATTCAGCACATGGATTTCCCGTAGCTCTGTGTTTAGTCCTAAATGATGAGAAATCCCTCTTACTCTGTAAACTTTACTTAGCTGTTCCTCCTCATCACTCTCTCAGCCTAAGTTTCTAAGCCTACATTTTCAGATATGTTTTTAGGGGGGCTCCTGGGTGGCCTGTTCAGTTGAACGTCCGACTCTTGGCTCAGGTCATAATCTCACAATTCGTGAGATCAAGCCCCATGTAGGGCTCTGCACTGACAGCACTGAGTCTCCTTGGGACTCTCTATCTGCCCCTCCCACTCTTCTTACTTGCTCTCTCAAAATAAATAAATAAACTTTAAAAAATAAAATAGGTACTTAAAATTTTCACCCCAACCATACTGTTTTGAAAACAGCAGTATATTTCTGTCCCACCCAGAGCTTTGTAGATTACACCTTATTATCCCCATTATGGCCATTGTTGGAGACTTCAATATTTCTTTCAATTCCTGATCATCTAGTTGATGTCAGGTTTTCCATTTTTTTAATTTTTGTTTTTGTTCACTAACTTATTGTGTGTTTTAGAATTTTTTCCTGTAGTACTTACTCTACAAATGAAGTATTTGAGAAAATGTAAGTTATTTTCTTAAATTTTTTTTAACATTTATTCATTTTTGAGAGAGAGAGAGAGAGAGAGTGAATGTGTGTGTGTGTGTGTGTGTGAGTCGGGGACGGGCAGAGAGAGAGAGGGAGACCCAGAATCTGAAGCAGGCTCCAGGCTCTGAGCTGTAAGCACAGAGCCTGATGCGGGGCTCAAACTCATGACCTGTGAGATCATGACCTGAGCCAAAGTCAGATGCTTAACCAACTGAGCCACCCAGGCACCCCAAGAAAATGTCAGTTTTAAAGAAAAGTCATAAGGGCAGTTACGCAGGAGTAAGCTGAATATTACAAACCAAAGAATATACATATTTACAAAGCACAGAACATAGTTACCACCTGTATTGTAAGAGATTTATTGAACACCACCCACGTACTAACATGAACATCTTGATGGATCGCACAGGGTCAGAGTTGCTACTCCATGTCTCCGGATAGGCAGCTATCTCTGATTATAGGAAATAGCAGTTCATAAAATAGTTCTTTGTCTTAGAAAAATGAGTGCTTTTGTAACTAATTTTGTTTTCATTGATAGAACAAGTTTCTAGAGGCAAATTACTTTTACTGTGTGAAAGAAAATGTTTACTTTTCTTCCCCTGGCCTCTTCTCTCGACCTTCAGATAACCTCCCTGTATCTCTCATCCTTCTGTTGTGTTCATTGTTGCATCCCTACTGCTCAAAATAGTGCTGGTATAATGGTAAGTGCTCCATAAACGTTTTTCAATGAAATAATTAACAGGCAATCTGAATTAACCTGTCTAGATATCATTTCATTTATTTCCTTTTATTACAAAACTGAACTGAAAGTAAGAAAGACTCAATACTTACTATCCCTTTTTCTTCATATCAAATCACTTATAAACGCACCAAAAGCAACTGTCCCCCAACTTTTTTTTTAATGTCCCCATGGTATGGCCAGTTCCAGAGCTGTGTTTTCTTTAATTTCCATATGTACTTCCTCATGCCGCTTGACCCGTGGATTTCCTTCATTCTTGAAACTCTAAGAATTTTGTAATGAGAAAATACCCTTATTCCTCTCCTTCCCCTTGCTCATTATAATCCCATAATGACTAATACCTTCTGAGAATGTATTTAATGACTAGTTTAGGAAGTGAGTAAAAACGTTATTCTGGAATTTGATTGCTTCATCCAAATTCTGGCCCCCCTAGTTACCAGATCTTCTGAGCGTGCTTCTAAACCGTGCTGTACTTACCACAGACCGTACAACCTCTGTTAAATGAGGGAGGTTGTTTCATCTATCTCAGGCAATTTTCTTGGGTACAAAATAAGGTAAAATATACAGAGTCCTTAAAGTAACATTCAGCTCATCATGAAGACTCGCCTGGTGTTAGTTTTTATGAGATATTAAAATACAGCACCCAGGGGCACCTGGGTGGCTCAGGTCATGTTGTCACAGTCCGTGAGTTTGAACACCACATTGGGCTCACTGCTATCAGTGCAGAGCCCTCTTTGGATCCTCTGTCCCCCTCTGTATCTCTCTGCCCTTCCCCCACTTGCACTCTCTCTCTCTTGCTCTTCTCAAAAATAAGTGAAAAAATTTTTTTAAATACAGCACGGAAATATATTTCATTTCCACATTCCACAGCTGGACAACTAGTCCTGTTTAATTCTGTTCTCTCACTCTTCTTATTGTCCAGTTAGCTACAAAATCCTACCTAAATCTGCTCACATTACTGTTTTCTGACTCTAGCCCTCATTAGTTCATATCTAGAGTTTTGCAGATGTACTTATAATTTTGTAGCACTGGGTTAAATGTGGGTAGAGGCTAGACTGTAACATGTATCAAATAACAGTGGCTTTTCTGAAACCATTTTCTTTTGATTTTTCAAGCAATCGTAAATTCTCTTTTTTCACCTCAATAGAAGAAATGTCTGAAGCTCAGATGAGTCCGCTACCTTGATCGAGGTAACAATACAATAAATGCCAGAGCTGGAATTTCCCATTAATATCTGGTTATACACACTTTGTTTCTTAAGCACTCAAGCAATTAAACCCTTTAGTAGGGAAAAGGGGAGAAGTACTCCTAGAAGGGTTTCATTGTGGAAACTCAGGTTATAAATATGCCCTGAAAGGCCATAGATATTGGCATCTTACAAACTTGATGATATCTCAAGAAGATTATGTAGCAGGATTAGATAATGAGATTGTAAATGTCTCTCAGTTAAATTAGGCTTTATCTAAAACCAGTTCATTGTGGGCTAGCTCTTGAAAGCCTCTGGTTCTTATAAATCATGATAGACAATGACTTCAAGTAAAGTCTTTGCTAAATTTAATCAAGATCATTCTATAAAATGGACCATCCTTTATGCAGTAGTAGGCACTAATGACTGGTTTGCACAGGTGTATTTATCCTGGTGTAGACAGTGAGGAATTGGCATCTGTCTGCTGTATTTCTTGAGCTCTAAAACCAGCAAAGAAGCAGCAATCCAAAGAGTTTATTTCTACGTAACTGAGTGAAGCAACCTCAAATCCTGAAACGTAGTCCTTGCATGGTGTGACCCAATCTAGGAATTGACTGCAAAGCCCTTAGATGTGCTTTTAATATGAATTGTGGCCCTACTTCCTAAAATGGCATTTCATGATATTACTTTGTGATGAGAAGACTGCGTTTTTCTTTTTTTCAAGCAATGTTTTTAATAGTTAAAGTGAACTATTTTCAGGCTTTTCTCCCTGCAAAGCAGGAGAAATATAAAGGCTCTTTTTGATCTGGCATCTTGTATTAATTTAAATCGAATCTTCACTATTTGAATTTATGGCAGCAGATGTCCTCAGCTAGCCAATTATTTTAGCACAATTTGGCACATATATAATTTTAAAAGATCTTGTATCTAGGCGAAGCATTTAATTTCCTACCAAATTAATCCCTTTGGAACATTACGTTGGATGCCATGGTGATTAAAAAAAAAAAAAAGACTCTTTCATAACAGCAAGTTGCTCCGTTAAATACCCAATATTCTAAACAAATGGGAGATCTGCATTTATTTCTTCCGTTCTATATGGTGCGGGTTTTCTTATTACTAATGATATACTCTTTCTTGGCTATTTTTAACAGCAGTGAATGGTGTGCCCTTTTCTTCCTAATTCTGGGTTTTTCTGTTTCCCCTTTTTGAAGGAGATGACCTACTTTTCTTGACCCTAAAAGGACAGTGGATGTAGATTAATCAAGAATTCTTCAGCACTATGGCCAGAAACAGGAATGATAATAGAATTTTCTCTTTAAAAATCTGCTTAGCTAAATGATGTATACCACAATATGCATTTTGAGTAATTAATTAAAAGTAAGTTAATGTGCCCCAGTTACTGTTGCTGTGTAACAAATCATTCTAGATCTTTGTAGAGTAAAGCAAAGCAAAGCATGTTGTTACATGTACAGACTCTATGGACCAGATATTTAGGTGTGGCAGAGCACAGATGGCTTGACTGTGATCCATGGTGTCTGGGTCCTCAGCTGGCAAGACTCAGAGACTAGAGATGACTTAATGGCTGAGAGCTCTGAAAATCTGGCAGTTCTTTCACATACATGTGTGGCATGTGGTCTGGTATAATTAAAAGTCTGGAAATTCAGCTGAGAATGTTGGCTGAAATACCAGGAAAGGATTCAGCAGCCTTTCCTGGTATTTTTGGTTTGAATACCATGGTGGCTGGTTTCCATGGTAAAGCATCTTACAAGAGGGCATGCCAAGAAGAAGCATTCCAAGAGCACTGGGTGACAGAACCTCAGAATTCACCTGGCATCAGTCCCTCTGAATAGTTTTAAGCCCGTCCCTAAAGTCAGTCTAGATTCAATGAGAAAAGACACAGAGCTCACCACTTGAAATGATTTGTGGACGTACTTGAAAGCTGCAGCAAATGTATCAGTTAATAGAATCATAGATGATACATACTGATTTTGTATATACTTAAGATTGCTATAGTATCTATATAACATGACACATCCCTCAGCTTTTGAGAGATCTGTTGAAGTTTAGGTAGAGTGCAGGACAGCGTATTCACCATATATGTTATACTCTGAATTCTGCTTTGGAATTCATGATTGCATATCATAAATTTTCTTCATGATATTTAGTGTTCTGTTGGCTTAAATACTTTGTAGCATTCTTTAATTGCTACCACGCAACAACATGATTGTAATAAATTTGGGGTGCCTGGGTGGCTCATTCAGTTAAGCTTCCTACTGTGGCTCAGGTCATGATCTCCGGGTTCGTGGGTTTGAGCCCTGCATCAGCCTCTGTGCTGACAGCTCAGAGCCTGGAGCCTGTTTCAGATTTTGTTTTCCCCTCTCTCTCTGCCCCTCCTCCACTCATGTTCTGTCTTTCTCTCAAAAATAAAAAAACATTAAAAATAAATTTTAAGAAAGATTAGAATAAACAATAACAAGAAGAAGATAAAAGGGAAGCATATAAATCAGCATTAATGATGAGCCTCTATTAGTCATCTATTTCTGTTTGGATTCCTGAAAAATTAGATATCAAGGAAAGGACTTGGGTACATGTAATGTATTTGAGAGGTGACCCCAAGAAGCATAAGTAAGAAAGTGAGGAAACTGAGAAAAGCCAACAGGGTGTATTAATGTGTATGTATGTGCTCTGTGCAACTGGGGCTCAGTGTGCTGAAGACCATCTGAGATAACATGGTAAATGAGCCTCAGAATCATTTATCTAGATGAATAAGCAGGAACATTTTACCACCTACAACTATACCAATTGTTTGAGATTTGGGACCAGATGTATCAGGGATTCCACAATTGCCTCATGGTTCTTGTTTGCAGTAAGTGTTCTCCCTACTGCCCAGAAAACCCTGAGGGATGATGAGCCACTCAACCCCTCGAAGGAGGGAGCTGTCAGCAGGTGTAGGAATCATCTACCAGAACTCCTCTGAACCCAGGGGCCAGGGGATTGGAATATCAACCTCATAATCAGGGGCACCTGGGTGGCTCATTTGGTTTAGCATCCGACTTCCGCTCAGGTCAAGATCCCACGGTCAGTGAGTTCTAGCCCCGCATCGGACTCAGTGCTGACAGCATGGAGCCTGATTAGGATTCTCTCTCTCTCTCTCTCTCTCTCTCTCTCTCTCTCTCTCTCCCTCCCTCTCTCTCTCTCTCTCTCTCTCTCTCTGTCTCCCCCCTCCCCTGCTCACACACTCTCTCTCTCTGTCTCTCAAAAATAAATACACGTTAAAAAAGTTAAAGAAAAGCAAATAATCTTAACGGTTTACAAAATCCACCAGTGTAAGTCCTTGTTCCCCCTTTTCCGTGTCTTCAAAACCTTGTGCGTCTAGAGGCAGTCATTTACAGTTTTTAACATTCTGTAAATCTCTTGACTTTCATGTTTCTAAATAATACACATGTTGTGATTTATCCTGATTTATCCATTTTCTAGCTTGTGTATTGCTCTCCTATTATGGCCACTGAGAATTTAGTATTTCACATTATCTCAGCTCCCTCCAGTTTTCTCTCCATTTTTCCAGTCTCCTTATATAGCAATCCAGGGGTAACTTAATATTCATGTTATTTTGACATCACAAAAATTTTCCATTACAAGATAAATAATATATATAATGATAACAGATCATTGTTTGTAAAACTTTTGATTTTCTTAAGAAATGTTGTTTTCATTTTTTTGTTTTTCAAAAATGTACCTGCAGTTATATCTTTCCAAATGCTCTATACCCTCTGTAATGTATATTTTAGCAATAATGTTCATACACTTTAATGCAACATTTTTCTTTATGGAGTTTTCTTCTTGGGTGACCTCTATTCAATTCAACCATGACAAGCGTACTGTACAGCAGTTGTTCTGAGATTTCCCTTTACCTTTATTCTAGAACTTCTCCTTGCTTCTCATCTGACTTAGATGATTGGCTTCCTGGCTCCCAGAACTCAGATTTTCTTGTCTCTTGGTGTGTTACTTTTGTAGATTACATCCCCCATTAGGTTCCGGAGAGTTTGCCTGGGTGGAAATTGTTTTAAGGGTGAATTTCTTCTGTAAATGTGAAAATGTTTTATTTTACCTTCACATTTGTTTGCTGTTTTAATGTCATTATAGCATTCTAGCTTGAATATCTTTTTTTTTTTTTCAGACTTCTGAAGCTATTCCCAAGTTATTCCTTGGTTTCCAGACAGACATTAGTACTGGGGGTTTCTGTGCAGGATAATCTCCAGCCTTTTGTAATTAAGCTGTTTTGTGTGCTATTGCTCTTTGCTTAGTTTTCCTTTTCTTCCTGAAAGCTTTTGCCTTTTTAAATTTATACTTGGTGGAATACCATCTTGTGATAGTACCACTTAGTGTGATCTTTATTATTTTCTCTTCTGGGCTCTTTGGGTCCATTAATAGTGGTATTTCTGCCTCTTATTTCTGGCTAACCTGGTATTTGTCTCTCTAAGTGGTTTTCTTCCTTCCGCACCTTTTTTTTTTTTTTTAAAGAACTTTTACAAATCAAGTATGAACTTTCTGGCAGCATCTCCAATGAATATTATTGCATCAACATTTTCTCTTATTTCTTGGAAGATATTAACAATATTTTTGGAACTGTCTTCCTTTGCCTGCATTATCTTGTTTTCCTACATCATTTTTATCTAGTTGGAGCTTACTTTGGTCTCTTTAATGTTGGAAGCTTTCTTCAAATATTTGTTGTCTTGGTCTCTTTTTTCATGGAAAGAATGAGGCATACCTTAATGGCATTTGAAAAAGTAGCATTTTTGCATAAAAATGACCAGAGAATGGGTTAGACATCAGAGGAATGGCACTGTCCTCCACAGCTGCTAAATGGCACATAAGATCTGTGATAAGGATTTGTGGTTAAACTTCGATTGATCTTTGAGATCTTTGATGTTTAAATAAGCTTAGATTTCAGTGCACTTTTTTTTCTAAGAGGAAGGTCCATACCATTAATCAATTCTTGAAAGGTAGAATCATCTCAAAAGCTTAACTTGCCTTGAGGTATAAGATAGTAGAGCTACACCTCAGCTGATGGAATGGCTATTCTCTTTCTTGGAGTATCGCGGTGGTATAGAGTTACTGGACAGAACACAATATTGAGGCAGGGAGACTGATTTAACATTCTTTAAAATGTTTATTAGGTCCTCCAGCGCTTCTGCTTCTAACATGAAGTCAGGAACAGAATTTATTCTTTGACCAGAAACAATTCAAAAGTAACTTTAAAAAAAATGGTTTTGAAGACATTGGATACCGAGCAGGAAATTAAATGGATTCCTTAGAAACGGCAAACAAGCAAGGAAAGCTCTGTGATTTTCCCTGGTTATTGCTTTGAGACTGTGTCCAAACCATGATACAGGGTGGGGAACCCAGGTCGAACTTGCTAGACTTCTTGAATTTTGGAGGTGGAACTAAGAGTCCAGAGAGAGGAAGGTGGCTGGGGTTTGCAGAATAGGCTAATAGAGGTGAAATAGCTGCACAAAGAATCTTGAGGGCGTCCCCTTCAGATGTTCCTCAAGAGTATTGATCAGTATTTGTGTGTGAGGAAACGACCCTAGGCCATGGGACAGACCATCAGAGAGAATGACAAGGAACAGTGCTCAGATCTCTAACAAGTTTAGGAATAGTGCCTGTTCTACCAACCTCACTCATAGGACAAAGGGACATTACTCAGGAAGATTTTGCCTCAACGTGGGAAAATTAGCCCTAGAGTAAATGTTGGTCTGACCTGCTCTGGCAAAATTTACCTTTGGAGACCAACAAACGTCTACCAGTTGGGGGAAGGTAGGAAGGAAATGCTGATATACTCAGTAACATTGTATTTATTGACTCTGGATACAGTTGCAAGGGTTGTGATACCATTGAAGTGAATAATTTTTAAAGCTGAAAATTAATGACCTAAACATATATTTTAACAAGTTAAAGAAATAAGAATAAAACATGTCCCAAAGAAGTACAAAGAAAAACAAGAAAGATAATTACATGCACACATAAAATAGAGGATCATCAAAGCCGGAAGTTGGTTCTTAGCAACAAGTTGGGGAACTGACAAAGTAATAGTGAGATTGACCTAGAGAGTGATGGGAGTGCGAGCATGCACTCTATCAGGAGTGAAAAAGGTTGCAACTACAGCTGATGAAAACACTAAAAAGATAACAAAAAGACATTTGATCAACTCCTTGACTTTTAATTTGAAAAGTAAAAGGACAAAACATCTGAAAAAAACAAATTAACAAGTTGAGTGATTTCAATGTCACATACTTCCAATAATTTACAGCTTCTAATTACATTTAAGAGTCTAGGTTTAGATCAGATTAGATGCATAAAGAAGAAAAGGGAAAATATATTTTTTTTAATTAAAGGCTTCTTCTGTTTAACTATTAACACAAATGGCCTCCAGACATTTCCCTGGAAAGTAAGGCATCTGTGAGATACGGAGAAAATGGTGTAGTGGGCAACCTCTAAAGTGGCATCTTTCTCCTGCTATCCACTCTCTGTGTAATCCTTTAGTCTTGTGTACCCTGTACCTCTTGACTTCTAATAATAAAGTAAAAGAATGGAATACAGCACAGGTGTTGAGATGTCATTTCCAAGATTAGGTTATAAAAAACTCCAGCTTCTCTCTCCCTTGCATGCTCTCCTGCCCTTTCTTGCTCTGATGTCACCAGCTGTGACAGGAGGTTCTGTGTTGGGAGGTGCCTTATAGAGAGGCCAACATGTTCGAGAACTGACAGAGGTCACTGGTCAGCAGCTGGAGATGAACTGATTGCTGACAACAACAGAGCAAGTGAGCTTGGAAACAGATCTTTCTCTGTTGGAGCCTTGAGATGATTACAGCCGTAGGTGACTCCTTGCAGCCTGTGACAGCCCCTGAGCCAAGTGACCGAGCCAACCTGTGCTGGGATTCCTGTTCCAAGAAGTTGTGAGATGCTAAGTGTTGTTGGAGACACTAAATTTTGGGGCAATTTTGGATTTTATTAAGTGAGACCTAAAATTTGCTGAAGGTGACATCTGTGAGTGGAATAAAACTCCTAACTAGCACAGACAGAAGAAACTGGTACAATTAGGAGAGGACGTGGCGCGCTTCCTAGTGAGGTTTCAGAGAGTTCTGAGGGTTCCTGTTCCACTGGCTGTTGGCATCTGCCAGAAACTATCATTGCTACATTCCTATGCGTTACACAGTACCAACATTAAGACAATTTTCTCAAGTTTTGCTATAAAACCACTGTATGGGAGCCAAGAACAGAAGCAGCAGCTGATATATTGACATCGCATGTAGTGATCAGGAATTGCTGGCCTCATTTTAGCAAATTCTCTGCCAGGCGCAAGAGGTAGCAGGTAGCGTCCTATCTTTTCAAAAATGCCAGTGGCTGTTAATGAAAACGAGATCATCCCTATCTTCTGGCCAAAAAGACAGAAACTCCACACTGATACATGGGGAGATAAAGTTATCTACCATAATACATGCACGCACACACCTAATTGACACCTATATGTGTCGGGGCCTGCTTGTGTGTGTGTGTGTGTGTGTGTGTGTGTGTGTGTGTTCATTCATCTGTGTGTATAAGCAGGGAGAAGTAAGTGAAGGATATTTACCAGACTGCAAATGTTTCTTCCTCTGGAAAGAGGAAGAGAGAGAGAGAGAGATTGTTAAATTTTCCTGTTTACATCTCCTCATTTAAAAGATAATATTTGTTTTATGTGAAATAATAAAGATATATTTAAATACAAATACAGATTAAATTACTGTGATTCCACTTTATTTTGGAGGGATTTGCTCTTTCTTGGTTTTGGCATGGTCTTTAAATATCCTACCTCCTCAGACACACTTGCCAAAGGCAGGTGGTAGAGAAGGAATGTAGGAAGCCCAGAGTGGGCTTGCACACAGGGTAGTTAACCAAGAGAAATCAGCCTTCCTACTGCAACATTGTGGAGTGGCTTTATTTTCTTTGAAAGATCTCAGGTCATCCTCCCTGAAACCGTTTTTGAAAACTTCCAAAAAATTGACCAGGAGAGTCACTTAACAGAATGTTAGTGAATCCCATGTGACATATTTTCATTTTAGTTAAATTTATTTACTGATGTCAGAAGTTAATTTGACTTTTTTTCCCCCTTCCTGCTTTTTTATTAGAGTTACATTCTGTGGCTTTAAATAAAAAGCCACACAATTGAAGTATTAGCAGAAATTGCACTGGGTGTTGAGTTCTAATATAGCATAAAGCAGCCTGAAGGGAAATATTAAGGCAGGGGGCACCAGAGCTCTAAGTAACTATGGTGTTATATTCAGTTTTAAGTAACTTCAATGGAATATAATGAAACCCAAATGAGAGGTCTGAAGTCTTGCACATTTTTCTTAATGTACTTTGAGCCTAAGGTTTTGGGGTGGTGGGGGTGGTGCTTTTTTTTTTTTTAAATGTTTTTATTCAGTTCTGTTTTTCCTACTACTACGCAGTTTAAATGATTGTTTTTTAAATGAAATTTATCATTTGAAATTGGTTTTCAAAAACTTTTACTTATTTACTAAGAAAACAGCTCTTCTGCTATTATATGTGTATAGAGTGCCTTAAGAATATTCTTAATAATCACCTAGAGCACAAGTCTGTTTTTATTTCATCTCATGATGATTCTGAGAGCTCTTTCAGTAAACAAGTAATATGTTTAAAAACTATGACAAGATTTCTATGATTTGAGAAACATTGGATTTTCCAGTTAGACTTTGGTCTTGATAGCTATATTTGGATAATTTATTATCTATAGCTACTTAACAAATCCTCCAAACTTAATACTTCAAAACAACAAATGTTTATCAATGCACAGTTTGTGCAGCTCAAGAATTTGGGAGTGCGTTAGCTGCGGGGTTCTGGCCCAAAGTCTAAAGTCTGGCCTGAAGTTTGACATCAAGCTCTTAGCTGATTGTGCAGTCACCTCCACCTGGACTGGGACTAGAGTACCTTCTTCGAACATTACTCATATGGCTGTTATCCGGAGGCCTCAGTTTCTCAAAGTGCAAGCCTTTCCTTAGGATTCCTAATGATGTGGCACCTGCCTCTCTTCTAGACTAAGTAATCCCAGAAAGGAGAGCAAGCTAGAAATCACAGTGCCCATTATGACTTCTAACTTTCAAAGGTACACACTATCACTTCTATTTGTTACACAGGCCAACTCTGAAACTACATGGAGAGGGCCTGTACATGGGTGTGAATAGCAGGAGGTGGGAGGCCACTGAGGACAGTCTTAGAGGCAGGTTACCACCGGTAGTGTATGAGTCAAGGTGCAATCAGACACGCAGACCCACTAGGAGTGATATGGAATATGGGATCCATTTTAGTATTGCGTGTTAGTATGGAAGTTGGTTGAATGATATACGGCTCCTGCTTCTGTATATGGTGTTGTGCCTGAACTTAGCAAGTGGGAGAAAACAAGGCAAACTGGAATTTACAAGGACAGACCAGACACAGCAAAACCTGTGTGGACAAACTGGAGAAACTGAAGACAATGTAGAATGTAGGCTTGTGGTTTATCAGCTCCATCTTGGGTGATACAGGTGACTGCAGGATCAGCCGGGCCCCTTCACCATGGAGGTGTCCCAAAACCTGGTGTAGGGTCTAGTGAAGTAGGAGATGGCAGTTTAAAAAGTTGCATGCCTGTCTGCCCCCCCCCAACCCCCCATGTTACACCAGTACATCAGTGACAACCTGTATCACTGGGAAGAGGCCCTGGCTTTCATCATCCCTTAGAACATACCAGTGTCTCTGCCTTCACTCTGTCTTCTAAATAACAGGCACATTTTATTGAGTTCCACACTAACCTGGAAATCTAAAAAAGGGAACCCATAGACCATAGTTTCAGTTAACCTAAATCAACACAGTACAAAGCCATTCCAGATTGGAAAAAAATAAAACATAAAGGGACCAAAACAAGAACATAGCTGTTTCCCTGAGCATATTTTTAAAAGAAACGTCACAGCAAGTGTTAATGAAAATATCTGTAGTTGATAAGACTGTATTGTATAGTTGAAATTTGCTAAGAGATTAGAACTCATGTGTTCTCACCCCCAAATTTTTAAGATATATATGAAATGTAATGATTCTATCAATTAACAGGATGGAAGGAATCCTTTCTCACAGCTTGTGTATATTTAATTATCATGATGTACATTTTATATATCTTATAATTTTGTCATTTAAACCTTACTAAAGCTGAAAGAGAAGGAGAATATATGTTGATCTCATGCATCCAGTGGTGGGGCCAGTATAAGGGCTCCCTGTCCCTGATGGGGGCAGAAAAGGGTCAGATGTTAAGTGGATATTACAGGCATGAGTGGAAGAATTGTACATGAAAGGCTGAGACAGGAAAGAACTAACTGAACGTGCCCAGATGAGTAGCTGAAGTTTCAAACTCATTGGTGGGGAAACACTAGGCTAGGGGAGATATTTTCAGTCCCTGCGTTAGTCGTGTGTAGACATGTGAAAGGGAAGAGAGTTGATTTACAGTTAGGGTCCCGAATTGCACACAGTCTAAAACACAGCTTTTTCCTGACAAGAAGCCAAAACACATCAAGCATGTGAACATGTAGATCAGGGGCAGAATGGCCTAAGAAATCTGACAGGGGCTCCCCAACTAAGTGATTTTATTCAGATCATAGAACCACACATATCCTTATGAAATTGTGCAGGTGACAAGTGCATTGTTTTGTCATAGGATTGTCACCACACATGTGCCTATTTGGTAGGTCAGACATTAATATCCTCTGCATTTTATGGATATTAGCTGAGTGGGGAAAAGTTTAGGGTCACAAAGATTATGAAGATAGAAATGGACATAATCATGCACCTCATTTGGCCTTTAAAAAATACACCCCATTTACCCTTCTTGAGGGTACTAAATCTATTAAGTAAGAGAACACTCAGGATGCTCATGCTAATTTTCCACTCTTGTCATGTTCCAGGAAAGGAATTGACAACTTATATTAATTTAATTTTTAATTTCACCACCACAGGAAGGAAGTAGCTGAATTCATAACATTCTTTTTTTTTTTTCTTTTTTACTCGTAGGAGTTTTCTTCTGATTGTAGGTTACACTGTTGATGAAACAGTGAAGGAAATACTTCCCCAGATCATCTCCTCGTATACCTTTCAGTCTTCCTGCCCAGTCCTTGTCCGTATGCATTCACATGAAGATCTTACGTAGCCCCAGCAACATTTCTCTTCGTGCTTCCACATCTTAATATGTCATGAAATAAATGTGGATTTCCATTGTCAGGCCTTTCTAATGACTGCTAATAATCCATCATATACTCACACTTACTATTCATTTGGGGGCAGGTAGTCCCAGTCAAAAGAAGTAATCGTTTTACTATTGTTACCAGTAATGTAAAGTTTCAACATACTCACAAGCTAAGCTGGAAGTCTGTTAATGAGTTTGGAAGCATTTTAAAATGTTTATTACCATGCCTCCAGTTTTCCATATGCCGCGTGAAGATGAAGTAAATGCAATGCATTTTTACTAAAAGTTATCTCCTATTTATTTTTTATGTTGAAAATATGTAGTAATTCACTCCAGCAGAATCTCAACCCAGCCACTTGGAGAGAGTTGAGATCCTCCCAAAATATTAGCAGCATTAGTTTCAAATATCAATAATTCCATGGTGTGTCTGTGAAATCTCCAATCTTGCCTCTCCACATGTGCACTGCAAGGCATGTGTTTTCTTCTCCATTGCTGGGAAGTGTCTGCAGAATATATGACAAGGTCTCCACCACATCAATTGATGGAATTAAAGTCCTAACCTTGAGTTTGCCAAACAGACCCTCCGTTAAGTGGGAAAGCAGACATGGTCTCTATATTTTCACGCTGTAGCAAATTCCATGTCTTCACTTTCAGGTTTTTCAGACATGGCTTTTTAAAATAGTACTGAGCCTGCTGAGGACTCTTTGAGTATCTAGAGAAGAATGGATGTCCTGGACAATTTTGTGTATCAGGATGGGAGGAGTAGAAACCAGTCTTGAGTTCCTCCCTCAGTGACAAAGGTTAGGGTGCTGATAACAATTTTTATTTTATTAAATAGCATAACTACAGAAGCCAGTGTAGTTTGGCCCCAGAGAGGGAGTCAATTTGCCAGCATAAAATGCTTTTTCCAAAACAGAAAATTGTATGTAAAGCATCAGGATTTTCACAAAATGTCTTTGTTGTAAATGCACCCATTACATATTAAGGAGACTTCCATTTTTGTTGCAGACTGGTTTTTGCAAGCTCTCAAAATGGCTGGGATTTTTGCTCTATTTTTAACATAATAGATTTTCTAAATCTTTTTTTTTTTTTTTTGCATTTCTTCAGTTGCTCCTAACGGTTTCTATAATCCATGAAGTAGAACCTGTGGTGGTTTTTCCTCAGTACTGCAATCATAGTAACGAACAGAGTGTCTGGCCTGCGGTAGACATTGCTGCTGCGGGCTGACCAGACTCAGCGGCTCGTTCGCAGGCTCCACATCGTGTTTCTTCCAGGGGGTGCTCAGCTAGGACTGGAATATCCCAGTTTTGAAGAAAACAAATGCATTAACGTTCTATGATATATTTCCCTTAAAACAGTTCTGAGCTGCAATGGTAGATTGATGAAAAACTCAGAATTTCACACCTTTTTATTAATGTTCCTTGGGGTTGTGAATGATACGTATCTGTGTGATACAGAGCCTCCTTGGAATTAATAGGAAAAGCAAATATAATTTTAGAAAGCACTTAGTTGCCACATATTGTTTGTTTTCAAAGTGTTGTTTTTCAGCAGCCATTAGCGCATGAGTTTTGACGGCAAGAAAACCCTCTGAATATCTTTTCCTTCAATATCATATTTTACTATAGATCTTTTCCCCTTTGATCATCTTACCTGCATAAGTAGAAGAAACTATTGATTCTAAATTATAACAATTTGAGAACAAGGCACTGTCTGTGGCTGCAGAATAATTGGAATATAAGTCCTTTAAAGGGGGATGGTAAGACCCACATTAGCAGCTAGAGCACTGGCAAAATGGTTTCCAAGCATGCAGAACATGCAGAAAATTGCAGTAATTGCCATTTCTCTTCTTACTGCCTCACAGCAGTCAGTCAGCAAAACAGACCAAAATCCCACAAGGCTTAGCGTCACTGAATTACTCTGATGTTTTAGTCCACACTTTTTTTTTTTTAATGTTTTATTTATTTCTAGGAGACAGAGAGACAGCGTGAACAGGGGAGGGTCAGAGAGAGAGGGAGTCACAGACTGAAATAGGCTCCAGGCCCTGAGCTGGCAGTCAGCACTGAGCCCGACGCGGGGCTCCAACCCACGAATCTCGAGATCATGACCTAAGCGAAAGTCGGACGCTTAACCAACTAAGCCACCCAGGCGCCCCTAGTCCACACTTTTTAGTGGAAGTTGATCGTTTCTTGTTTGTTTGTTTTTTACAGTAAAAACATTATTTTCTTTACATTGACAATCAGGTCAACTTGTGTTTGGCAGCATCCGCTTCCCCCCACCACAAACAACCTCAGGATGGAGGTGTTACTGTATGCATTCATCTGAACTTCTGCTCATGAAAATATTGCTTCAGTGTTCCGTAATTTGTGGTCAAGAGAGTATGTTTATTATTAGACCAACACTGTATTTGAGCAAATAGGAAATTTCAAACTATAATCAGTGAAATTATATAGTGAAATTTTAAACTATCAACAATGTGTTATGAACCTCCAATTAAGTAACTAAGTGCTATCAATCTATGCCCTATTCAGACTTCAAATGGCTTTTTTTTTTAAGTTTTTTTAATGTTTTTTTATTTTTGAGAGCCCAGAAAGGGGGGGGGAGAGAATGAGAGAGAGAGAGAGAGGAGAGAGAGAGATTGAGTGGGGGAGGGGAGGAGAGATAGCAAGACACAGAATCCAAAGCAGATTCCAGGCTCTGAGATGTCAGCACAGAGCCCGACGCATGGCTCAAACTCACAAACCATGAGATCATGACCTGGGCCAAAGTGAGATACTTAACCAGCTCAGCCACCGAGACACCCCAAACGGCTTTTAGAATCCTGTTTCAGTAAATGTTTATTGGATATTTACTTGGATATAACAGAATAATTACTAAGTTAGTTTCAGTTCCATTTAAGAGGATAAAGTTCCTCATTCAAATTAAAAATATGAATGCAACTTTAATATTTTTTAAGTTTATTCATTTGAGAGAGTATGCACATAAGCCAGGGAAGGGTAGAGAGAGAGGGAGAGAAAGCATCTCAAGCAGGCTCGGTGTTACTAGTGCAGAGCCTGACTTGAGGCTCAAACTCAGGAACCATGAGATCATGACTTGAGCCAAAATCAAGAGACAGATGCTTAACCAACTGAGCCACCCAGGCACCCAACAACTAATACACCTCACCCACTACTTGTTAAAAATTTTTAAGATACATAATAATGACTGTTGTGTTGATTAGGCACATACATAGCCTGTTGGTGAAAGTATCAGTTGAGGCATGTGCTAGGAAGGAATAAGATGAGTTAGCAAGATCTATAAAAATAAAAGGAACACAGTTTAAAGTCAGTTATTTTACTTCAAGAAGTCGATCTTTTAGAAATAACTCAGGGGGCGCCTGGGTGGCTTAGTCGGTTAAGCGTCCGACTTTCGCTTAGGTCATGATCTCGCGGTTCGTGGATTCGAGCCCCGCGTCGGGCTCTGTGCTGACTGCCAGCTCAGGGCCTGGAGCCTATTTCAGAGTCTGTATCTCCCTCTCTCTCTCTGATCCTCCCCTGCTCACACTGTCTCTGTCTCTCTCTCTCTCCTAGAAATAAATAAAAATATTAAAAAAAAAATAGAAATAACTCAGGTACACTCAGGTACATACAATTATGTTTTTGTTTACTATTTTTTTGTTAAAAATATTAAACTAAGTTGATTATCTATCGAAATGACACTAATCAAGTAAAATAAGATAAATTCATACAACAAAACACTCTTTAACCATTTAAGGGAAGAGAATATATCTGTAACTTATCTGGAAGATGTTCATAGCATATTTATGAGAAAACAGGCAGCTAAGAGTAAGTATAGTATCATCTGGTTTTCATCTTTATTTCATATTCAGAAGTAAAATGCATATGTGTACATGTGTGTTTATAAATTAGTAAATCTAGAAAAATTTTTTGATACAAAATGAATTGTAATATTGATCATCTATTTGAAGAAGTAGAGCAGGGCATTTATTTTCTTCAGTTACTTTAAAATTACTCCATGGAATTTTGGGTTATTTTTACTTCAAATTTTTGAAATCATGAAAAAGGAATGTTTACAGTCATTTGTGAAAAAGACTTTAAATTCTCATTTCATAAAGTCTCCTACTATACAAAACCTAGTAGAGAAAAACATAAATCATAATAGTAACTGTGAAAAAGTCTTAGAACTACAATTGAACAAACCTGATTTATTTGGAGTTTTATTTGATCTGCAGTGTCTTCCCAGCATTGGGTTCAGTGTATTAGCAGAAGGAGGTATAGTGATTCTGACATTTGTCCATTTAATCTCTCTCCGACTGGATCATTTCAGTAATCCTTTATATATTAAATTGTGCCAATTTCTAAATATATCTCCCATGGAGAGGTGGCTCAGTTTTCCCTCCCTTTCACGTGGGCAGACTAGTAACTGCTTTAACTGATAAAGTCAGGGAACCTAATGTTTTATGGGACTTATACTAACAGATCATTAAGAAGTCAGGCAATTATTTTGTTTTTTTGATTTCACGTGTAAGAGAAATTGTATGGTATTTGTCTTTCCCTGAGTTTTTAAACTTAGTGTTAGACTATTTTATTTTTAACTGGATAGTAAAATGTGTATGCGCACACACATCTTCTCTATCCATTCATCTAGTGATGGACACTTAGGTTGCTTCTTTATCTTAGATACTGTAAATCATTCTGTAACAAACATGGGCATGTGTCTATCTGTTTGAATTTGTGATTTCCTTTTCTTTGGGTAATCACCCTGTAGTGAAATTACTGGATCATGTGGTAGTTCTATTTTTAATTTTCTGAGGAACCTACATACTGCTTTCCATAGTGACTGTACCCTTTTTCATTCCCACTAACAATGTACGAGGGTTCCCTTTTCTCCATATCTTTGTCAACACTTGTTATTTCCTGTCGTTTTTATTTTATCCATTCTGACAAGTTCAAGGTAAGATCTCGTTTCGGCTTCGATGTGCATTTCCCTGATGATTAGTAACATTGATCTTCATGTGTGTGTCAGCCATTGGTATGTGTTGAAAAAAATTGTTTATTCACGTTCTTTGCCCATTTTTAATTAGGTTACTTTTGCTGTTGTTGAGTTGCGTAAATTCTTTATATTTTTTATATTAACCCCTTATTGGAGATAACATTTGCAAATAATCATCTCCCATTGGGTAGTTCACCTTTTTGTTTTGTTGATGGTTTCATTCACTGTGCAAAAGACTTTGATATAATCCTTTTTTTTTTTTTAAGCTTATGTATTTTGAGAGAGAGAGCACACAGCAGAGGAAGAGCAGAGAGTGAAAGAGAGGGAGAGAGAGAGAATCCCAAGCAGGCTCTGCAATGACGGTGGGGCTTAAACTCAAACCATGAGATCATGACATGAGCTGAAACCAAGTCAGAAGCTTAACTGACTGAGCCACCTAGGCACCTCCAGTTTGATATAGTCTTATTGTTTATTTTTGCTTTCATTTCTCTTTCCTCAGGAAACCTATTTAGAAAGATATTGCTAAGGCTGATGTCAAAGAGATAACTGTGTATGGTTTCTTTTAGGAGTTTTGTGCTTTCAGGCCTCACATTTAGATCTTTAATCCATTTTGAGTTTATTGAAGAGAATGACCATTCCCTATTGGATATTCTTCCCTCTTTTGCTTTAGAATAATTGATATGTAGGCATGGATATAATTCTGGGTTGTCTATTCTGTCTCATTCATTTATGTGCCTGTTTTTGTGCCAGTACCCTGTTGTTTGGATTACCATAGATTTGTAGTTTAATTTGAAATCAGGGATTGTAATCCCTTCATCTTTCTTCTTCTTTATCCAGATTGCTTTGGCTATTCAGTGTCTTTTGTGATTGCATACAAATTTTTGAATTATTTGTCCTAGCTTTGTGCAAAATACTCTGGGTATTTGGTTAGGGATTGCTTTGAATCTGTAGATTGCTTTGGGTAGTATGGACATTTTAACAATATTAATCCTTCCCATTCATGAGCACAGTATACTGTTTTGTTTACTTTGCTTTCAGTTTTTGTTTTTTTAAATCAATGTTTAAGAGTTTTCACAGTCTTTCACATCCTTGGTTAAGTGTATTGCTATCTGTTTCATTCTTTTTGGTGCAATTCTAAATGAGATTCTTAATTTTTTTCCCTGCTACTTTGTTACTAATGCATAGAGAAGCAACATATTTCTGTATATTAATCTTGTATGCCATAACTTTATTGAATTTATTTATTATTTCTCACTTGTTGTTGACTCACTGTGTCATACACATGAAACTAATGCAACATTGTGTGTCACTTGTATTTAACAACAACAACAAGCTGGCCATTATATAAAAGGAAAGTTTGTTCTCAGACTACCATGAGAGGGGGAGGGCTTTTAAGTCCACTACCCTGCTGAAGTGCCAGCAGAAAAATCTGCATTAGCGACAGCCTTGTAAACTGGGCCATTTTGGACGTCCAGCCCAATAGAGACTGCAGATGACTGAGCCCCAGTTGAGAGATGAGAATTCCCAGGGAAGAGCCACTCAGGGAGTATTTCTGCCTTTCCAGATCTACAGATTCATGAGCAAAATAAATCACCTGTTCTACCTCACTACATTTTGAGGTTATTTGTTATATAACAATAAATAACCAGAAAGCAACTCATTGAAAAGCCTAAGACAAATAAATCCTTGGTAAAGATTTCCTTTGGGATCTGTGTCAATTGGAATGAAAATCAAACATTTTTTAAAATTTCTTAATTTCCATTATTTATATGAGAGAATACTCAGGTATAATCAGTTTTTATAAATGACAATCCACTTTGGATTCTTTGGCTAATCTTCTACATGAGCATCAAGTTGGCTTAAGCAAAGTTACTTCAGTACTCGCCTTTGTTTTATTCTTTACTACCCTAAGAAATCTGTTAGACACTGAATATGGAGATATTTTACTGTTTTTTTTTCCTTTGCCTTTTACTTTGAATAATAGATTTACTGTACCAAATCAATATTGGCCCTCAGCTACTTACACTTACATCAGTTTCTCCAAAGTCAAAATGACTGAGAAATACTCTTATCAAACTTAGTAATACTTCATAGTGGAATAAAACGGTAATATTTTCTGCATCCCCATCTTCTTTTTCACGTTTATATTATTAACTGAAAACGATCCCAAATGTGTAGTTGTATTTCCTATCCATTGAAGTGAATAGCAAAATGGATATTTTCCCATAGAATAATGGCATGGGTTTTTGTTCTACTTGTTATAGAATAACCATTAGAAAGAATAGCATACCCACCTATTCTAAACTAAAAATTATTTTTGACACAATTCTCAAATATTGTTTATATTTAGCAACCTTCTCTGATTAAGTCAGATCATTTTATTTAAGAAGAGAATTTGCAGGAGGTGCCTGGGCAGCTCAGTCGATTAAGTGTCCGACTCTTGGTTTTAGTTCAGGTCATGATCTCACAGCTTCGTTGGTTCGAGCCCTTCCTCAGGCTCTGTGCTGCCGGTGCAGAGCCTCCTTGGGATTCTCTCTCTGCCCTTCCCCCACTTGTGCTGTCTCTGTCTCACTCAAAACAAATAATTCTTTTTAAAAAAGAGTAGAATTTTCAGGGCACCTGGGTGGCTCAGGTGGTTAAGCATCTAACCCTTAATCTTGGCTCAGGTCATGGTTTGGAGGTGGAGCCCCATGTCAGGCTCTGTGTTGTCAACACAGAGCCTGTTAGGGATTCTCTCCCTCCCTCTCTGTCTGACCCTCCTCCACTCGCAAGTTCCCTCTACTTAAATAAATGATAAAAAGTTTAAAAAGTAAGGAGATTATGTTGGGAGATTCATTAGCTCTTAAAACACTCAAATGAGATAATTGATATAGCCATAGAAATTGGTTACAATACATTAAATATTTTTGACCTGAAATTATTTTGATTATGCTTTACATGTGAGAAATTTTATACCCTAAATTCCCACTTGTCTCTGTGTACAAAAAAAAACTCGATTGATGTCTCAAGGAAAGTGTTGATTCTGACAGCCAGTAGTTATTGCTGGGCCAGCTTTAATGCATAGGTCATATTGCCATATATACAGGCATGTCCTAGGTGTAGGCTATTCAATTTTTGGATAAGGTTTTACATGTACATTTTACTCATTTGCAAAGTATATAGATATATTTAAATTTAGCTATAAAGGGGGGCACCTGGGTGGCTTAGTCGGTTAAGCGTCCGACTTTCGCTTAGGTCATGATCTCGCGGTTCGTGGGTTCAAGCCCCGCGTCGGGCTCTGTGCTGACTGCCAGCTCAGAGCCTGGAGCCAGTTTCAGTCTGTGACTCCCTCTCTCTCTGACCCTTCCCTGCTCACGCTGTCTCTCTCTCTCTCTCTCTCTCTCTACTAGAAATAAATAAAAAAAAAATTACAAAAATTTAGCTATAAAGGATATCTCCACAGTGTGTTATTGTAAAAGAATGTAACCTTAAATACCTTTATTAGTCATAATCTATTAAAAGCACAGATGATAAAGTAAGATTTATAAAAGGGGACCTGAGGGCTTTGCATATCATTTATTTCACTATTGCCTATAAAGCTGTACTCTTCAATACTGTCGTCACTAGCCACATGTGGTAATGGAGCACTTGAAATGTGGCCAATCTCAATTGAGATATGTTATATATGTAATTGACACATTTGAAATCCATTGAATTTCACAGACTTAGTCTGAAAATGTAAAGTTTTATATTTTATATTGATTATATGATGAAAGGATCATATTTCATGTATCCTGGATTTTAAAAACTTATTAAAATTAATTTTACATGTTACTCTTTTGTCGTTTGAATTACATATCTATTTTATAGAAGTTCTCTAAGAGTATTTCTTGGATGAAATCATAATATAATTGAGTGCAGTGGTCACAAAAGTTTGTTCCTCCAAGGGGTAATCACTGTATTGTTTTTGCTTTTATTCATACCATTGACCTTTTTAAAGATACTGGTTTTTGGGGTTGTTGTTAAAGATAAGTAACCACATTACCTAGAATATTCTTAGGAGAACTGTACCAGTCAGCATAGACCAAGTTGTACTGCCTAAGGAACAATGTCCCAAATCTCAGTCACTTGAAATAAAGGTGCATTTCTCTCTAGGTTTCATGTTCAGTACAGATTGAAGGGAGGATCCAAGAGAATAAGACAGATAAGGTATCCACCATCTCAAATATTGTTCATCTCTGAGCCTATGGGAGAGAGCTCTCTTAGAGGATTTTATACCAAGAGTTGAATACCATAGCCCAAAAGTAATTCATATGTCGTAGACCAAAAACTGATGGATTCCAACTAGCTGTATTGTCCCATTCAAAGTTAGGAGACCAGGAAATGTCAGGTTCCCATGTACTTGGAAGGAGAGGAGATACAGATAGCATAGGGCAGAGGTAAGGATTATTACAATAGCCTATCAAATTGCTCTCCTGCATCAATACTAAAGTAAAATCCTCAAAGTCTTTTCACTTGTTTTAGTATGTGTATTTGGGTAAAAGTAACTAGAGTATTTTGTAATACTTATGATACCTTATAATATCGCTGATCATTTTTTCTGATTTCGTTTGGCTGATAGTATGTTGATCTTCAGTATAACATTCAAAACTCTTGGCCTTTTTATTCTGCCTTCAACTGTCCTTCTGTAAGTTCTCATTGATTTATTTTACATACATCTGTGTAAAATCTGAAATCATTTTTGGAGTAAGATAATTGTATTCACACTCATACATGAAAGAAAGATCTGAAAGTACACTGTGGTTTGTGAAATTATACTAAATAATACTCCTAAATTTAATAATGAAAGCTCTAAGTTCTAGTTCTCACTGTTTTACATGTTTATTGGTAGTGAATTTACCTATATACTCTACAAAACGCCAGTGTTCTTTCTCAGTGGTTAGCACTTCATGTTCCCATTTATTCTATCCCAAGGGAATTACTGAATTTTCAGGTTTTTTGTTCAAGCAGAAATACTTCATTAATTGTATCTGTGTACTACTTGAGAATAAAAACTCAATTATTTTATGAGTGAATAAAAATAAATGTTAAGGTATTAGAGTGTAATTTACTCAGCCTCTTCATACAAATATGGTTTCACTTTGTTTTTGTGTTGGTTTTGGAATCAAATCCCATCTCTACCAGTGATAATCATTATGTCCATAACTATGATCTCTTTATTTATTTTAATTTTTTAACATCTATTTATTTTTGAGAGAGACAGAGCCTGAGTAGGGGAAGGGGAAAGAGAGAGGGAGACATAGAATCCAAAGCAGGCTCCAGGCTCTGAGCTGTCAGCACAGAGCCTGACACGGAGCTCGAACTCCCGAACCGTGAGATCATGACCTGAGCCAAAGTCGGACGCTTAACCGACTGAGCCACCCAGGAACCCCTATGATCTCTTATTTTGACCTACTATACATATAGCTCATGAAGTTTACTCAAGTGTTAATCTTTCTAAATAATTTTAATAACATCTGCCATATATGGTTAACATACATAAAAATAGTTCAAAAACATCTCTCCAATCCTAAGAAAAAGGGTCAGTGGTCCTTAGAAACATGAACACATACCTTTCAATGACTAATTTTTGTTAGCAAAATTGCTTTATTGCAACTAGTATATGTATTAGACTTTTTTAAGAAAACCTGTGGAGAGATTTAAATATTTGACATATTTCAAAGGATGTTGGCCACATCTGCAAAGGGGCCACACGTAGGGAACGTTAGTTCCTTTATTAATAATTGTGACAGTTAATGGACAGTAATTCCCCTGTGATCATAAAAAGTCCGGGCCATTTATCAACTAGTACTTTCCTTTTGGAGTCTTTGTTCATAGCCTGTCTTTCCGTATCTAATGATCACATTCTTACTAACTGGACACATCAGTAAGAAGTTACTTGAATGGGGCTCAGTCCTTAGTTCAGGACTGGAGAAATATGTTTTAAGTGATGAGGTACTTCTCATAGCAATCAGTTTGTATTGTATTATGCTGCTGTCACCAAGGACAACCGGAACCTCTCCGTGGCTGCCCACCACTGAATAGTTTATTTCCCACACGTGCTGTTTCTGGAAAGAGAGACAGCTGTGGCTCTACTGGGCTTCCTTAGCCCAGTTCTCTACTTCTTCTTCATCCACAGAAGAATTAGGCAGAAGGAACAGCTTCTACTGGGCAATCCTAGCTTCAAAGCAATGAGGAAACGAGGAAGAAACCTTGTGTGAATGCCGTTACTTTTAAGTGTTGACTCTTCATTGGCATTCATTGCTCCTGTTCACATTTCTTTAGTTAATGCAAGTCATATGGATAGAAAAGAATACTGTGCCCGAAGGATAGCACTCCCTGTCACCCGTCATTGGCCAGCAATAAATAATCTTATTAGTGGCAAAGAAAAAGTGGACGTTTGGGAACAATTTTTCAGTCCACCTCATTGAAGCTTGTAATAAAGTTGAGGAATAGAGAAGGGCAGAGTACTGACCCTGGAGCGCTCAGACATGAACATCAAGCCTGAAATGGAGAAGGTAAAAGAAGAAATCACAGATTAGGAAGACCATGCCAGTCTCATGATCAAAGCTAGAGGATTTTTCACATAAGACGATGTAGTCAAATGCATTTGGTGCCTCCAGCCAGTCTAGTAAGAGGATGATAGGCATAAATCTTCACTGTATTTCTCAATATGAACAAGACTGCTGTCCTCAAAAAGTGCATTGTAAGTATTATTTCGAAAGTGAGAGTAGAGTAAGTGCAGGAACAAATGGGGATTTCTGGTTCTGACATAAGACAGTCTTAATTAACATAAAACTCCTCCCATGCTGTAAACTCTTAAAAATCCCAGAGTATGTATAACAGTAGCAATTTGTATTGCTAAACTTGTAAGAAAGAAAGGAAAATCCCCAAGTGCCAGAAAGAAAGAATAAATGAAAAGATAGGGCCATAGCCCTGAACTGGTTGTGAGGATGGTGATAGGGAACACAGAAAGAGCTTTATAGAACCTATAAACTCAGTTTAAGGCTAAGGTTTGTGTTTTGAAAGCTTACCAAGGTTCAGCACAGAAGTGCCTCGCTCCAACATGAAGTGGGAAGTCAGGAGCGACGCCTCTAAATCAGCAGAGCATCTCTGACTGGCAACAAAATACTCCATATAAAAACTGAAAACAAGGTGCTCCTGGGTGGCTGTCAGTCACGTGTCCCACTTCAGCTCAGGTCATGATCTTGCAGTTCATGAGTTCATGCCCCATGTCAGGCTGTTTGCTGATACTCAGAGGCTGGAGCCTGCTTTGGGTTCTGTATCTCCTCCTCTCTCTGCCCCTTCCTTGTTCATGCTCTGTCTGTCTCTCTCTATCTCAAAATGAAATAAACATTAAAGTATTTTAATGTTTTATTTATTTCTGAGAGAGAGCAAGAGAGACCGTGTGAGCAGAGGAGGGTCAGAGAGAGAGGGAGATACAGAATCTGAAACAGGCTCCAGGCTCTGAGCTGGCTGACAGCACAGAGCCCGACGCGGGGCTCAAACCCACGAACCATGAGATCATGACCTGAGCCAAAGTCGGAAGCTTAACTGACTGAGCCACCCAGGTGCCCCTAAAAATTTTTTTTAATTGAAAATTATAGCTATGGAAAAAATGTTATGGTTTGCTAGTTTGGGCTAATGAGTACCTAGATGCTATGTTATTCTCTGAACTCTTCTGTGTGTTTAAAGTATATCATATTTAACATGACAATAGTTGGGAAGTACTGACAGATGTTGGAAATATAAAAGTTATCAAAGCAAGTTGTGAGAAACGTCTCTTAGAGGTTGTCAAGGGAAATTGTTTTAAAATCTAAAATGTATCTGCAGATATCCAAAAATAAGTTTTGTGACTTAAAACCACCACCAAACCAAAAAAAAAGACACAAACAAAAACAGAGAAACAAAACAAACAAAAACACCCTCCATCTTCCCCAGTAGGATATATAAGGCTAGAGGAACATGAAATGTCTTAAGGATCTTTTAACAGATTTCTTTGGATAGAGCTGTCACTATATTGGGCATCCATGCTTCCTTCCTTCACCAAAGGCGAGGAGGAGGGGGTGCCATCCTCCACCCACACATGTATTGAGAGGGTACCGTAAGGGAATTTCTCTGGTAGCTGGACAGATGTCATTGCATTTTGTAAACATGATGAACAGGTTTCTGGTACAGCCTAGAGACTCTTCAGGCAAAAGTCTCTTATATTGGCTAAAAGCTAAAGGGGAGAGAAAGAAGACAAAGTTATTTGGGGAAAAGAATTAATGTCTGCTAATAAGATGGATTTGAAGTGATTGCCACCCCTTTGGAATTCCTGCAGCATGTCATGTAGTGGATCCCCTTCCAGAACAGCTATGCGCAGAGAGACAACAATGACCTCCACAGAGCCTATGACGCCAGAGAGAAATTGCAATTTTACATCTGCCCACAAGACGACAGTGGCAGATGACAGCTGCATTTGTCATATGAAACTATTACTGCACCTGATTCTTCCTTAGGGCCTTAATATGAAGGTTTAAAGTAAATATACACTTACACCCACAGTAGTGTTAGCATGTTAATGGAGTGAGCTAAATGCTAAATTAAGATAGAGGGTTTGGAGACCAAAACACCCTTTCCTACTACTAGCTTTGTACCATAATCACACTGTGACTGGACAAAGGGAGATTTCATAAATAAAGCATTTTCAAAGTTTTTATTAGTTACATTAATATTAGGCATATTGACTTCTGTGTGTTGCTAATTAAAATGGCTGTAGACCTGTCTAAGAATATAATGGGGGCTTTAATAAATAAGGAACTGTTTGAATAAGAGTAACAGAATAAATAAATGCAATAGACTGGAGGCTGTGATACTTTGAAGTGATGTTTTGAATATGGTAATTATTTGGTGATACCAACGTTTGGGTGTGCATGAGAGATTAGATCACTAAAGTAAGATCTAGGTAAAGATCGCTATGCGGTAAAGAGGGTGACTGGGAGCTTGAATTAAACAACCACTGTGCCAGGTCACCTCCTCCGCTAAACCAACGCCATTGTGCAGTTGGAGTCCCAGAGCGTTATAGAGGAGGACAGTTCCTGTGAAAGAGGTCACAAGATTGGTCAGGGAAATCTTCGGACCCTAAAGCGTGTCTGACACATGTTGAGAAGCCTGGGCGTCTCAGCTGGCTGAGCGTCCCACACTTGATTTCAGCTCAGGTCATGATCCCAGGGTTGTGAGACTGAGTCCCACTTTGGGCTCTGTGCTGAGCATTAAGCCTGCTTAGGATTCTTTCTCTCCCCCGACCTCTGGCCCTCCCCCACTCACATACCCTCTCTCTCAAAAAAAAAAAAAAAAAAAGCTCATCTGACACATGTGAAGGAAAAGAAATAAGGGAGCTTCAAAGGGAACTTCAGACTTTGTTTCAGTTGTGATGATGTTTTAGCTAAGCTAATAGGTCTGGAGCAAAGATTGACCCTTACAGGAGTACTGTCTTGGTCAGAAAGGGCAAGGACCTAGTACCCTCAGTATGCTTAGTAATTGCCTGGAGGCTTCCCTGCGGGAATACGGCCTCAAGTCTCACGTTACAGTCGATGCTCAAGGTGCTGCTGCTGTAGGTTGTCAGCCAAGTGCCCCCTTCACAACCGTGTGGCATGTTATTTCTAAATAGGTAATCTGAGTGGCCAGCTTCATGGCTCTCACACCCACTTGTACACCAAAACCATCCAGAATAGCACCAACAGTGGAGGAACCCAGAAAAACCAGGAGCTAAATCATTGTGCAGCTAACAGGGAGGGGCCATGACTGCTGGTGAAGTGAATGAAGGCAAGGAAGAGGGGTATCGCCTGATGGTGTATGCTGCAGAAGATCTATGGTCATGCGTGAGGAAAGTAGAAAGACTATGGCAAACAATCCTTTGGACCAAGGGAGAATAGTTTGAATTTTGAGGGTTTCCCAGGAGTGAGAAACCTGTGTTGGTAAGGAAACAAATACAGAAACTAAAAGAGTTTTATTTTGATATGTTTGTGGACCAGGTCATGTTAGAAAGACCATGAGATTTCACTTAAAGCCAGAAATTAAAAATTGAGGGTATGATGTAGTTTGCCCTTTGGAGATCTGAAGCCTGAGAGACAGACTTGGGATGGGAACGGTGGTATGGGAGGACTGAATCACATTTGAAAAAGTGGTGGCAGTGCTGATAGTTGCACATGTGACCATGAGTGTTGGTCCCCTACTGAAAGTAGAAAAAGCTGAAAAGGCCGTTGAGAACATTTAGCTTTTGTTCTCCACTTTTGTTCTTTATGCTCGGCATGCCTTTTACTTCTTGTGCCTCCCCATGTAAAACTAGGTTATGAAGTCTACTTGGATGCCAGATAAATTATTCTTCCACCAAAGGTTAGACATTACAGGCACAAATATATTAGTATCAAATAGAAGGGGATAATTGGAACAATAACATAGAAACAGAGTTGACACCAGTTAATGAGATTGATAAAAACGTGCCTGGTTTTATAAGGTTATACCTTCTTTACTGTAAGGGCCCTCATAAAGTACAGGTCATACTTATTTTATTTTATTTTTTTTTTAAATAGTTTTATTTATTTCTAGGAGAGAGAGAGACAGCGTGAGCAGGGGAGGGTCAGAGAGAGAGGGAGACACAGACTCTGAAATAGGCTCCAGGCTCTTAGCTGGCAGTCAGCACAGAGCCCGACGCGGGGCTCGAACCCACGAACCGCGAGATCATGACCTAAGCGAAAGTCGGACGCTTAACCGACTAAGCCACCCAGGCGCCCCTATACTTATTTTATTTTTTATAACATCAAAAGATGTATTTATCTAAAGTGATGATGGAATGTTCAAAAAGAGACATCATTAAAGTGACTCTTAAAATATGTACCTGTTAGAAGACATGCAAAGTGTTGTATATCTATACAATGAAAGACTGGGGCGCCTGGGTGGCTTAGTCGGTTAAGCGTCCGACTTTCACTTAGGTCATGATCTCGCGGTTCGTGGGTTCGAGCCCCGCGTCGGGCTCTGTGCTGACTGCCAGCTCAGAGCCTGGAGCCTATTTCAGAGTCTGTATCTCCCTCTCTCTCTCTGACCCTCCCCTGCTCACGCTCGCTCTCTCTCTCTCTCCTAGAAATAAATAAAAATATTAAAAAAAAAAAACTATTCAGCCATAGAAAGGAAAAAAGCAGTAATGAGTAACACAGTATGAATGAACCTGGAAAACATGATGCCAAGTGGTGGAAGCCAGACACAGAATGTCACCTCTTATGTGATTCCATTTATAGGAAACCTCTGTCACAGATAAATGCATAGAAGCAGAAAGCAAATTGTTGGTCACCAGGGCCTGGGGGGGAAGGAGGAATGGGAGTGCAAGTACTTAATGGGTATGGGATTTTACTTTTGGGGGTGATGAAAATGCTGTGGAACTAGATAGAAGCGGTAGTTGTATAACCTTGTGAATGTACTAAATGTCACTGAATTGTACATGTTAAAATGATCCCATTTATCTTGTGAATTTCATCTCAATTTAAAAAAGACCTCGGCTAACGGGTAGCTGCCTGCTGCAGTCAGTAGAGCATCTGACTCTTGATCCCAGGGTTGTGAGTTCAAGCCCCACACTGGGCATGAAGCCTACTTTTAAAATAATAAATAAATAAAAGGACATAATAAGAACCACTTTAGATGGTTTCAGATGTACTAATTCTTAGTGTTAGAGGGCAGCTAGGACTTTTAGCTTAGTTGTTAGAGAGCAGCTAAGCACTTCTACGCTACGCAATTAGGAATTAGTATGAAACTTGAAGAGCAGTTTATCAACATATTTCAGAAATACATTATCCTGTGCGTCTTCTACTGGCAATCCCAACTGTAGCTATTAATTCTGCAAATAGATTCCATAGTTTTAGTCCAGATGTTTCATACTCCATAGACAGCTTGAAACTGTTGGAAAGAAGGTGCTTGGAAGTAATGGTACACTCTTACCTATTTTGGAACAGTATCTTTGAAGTACAGATATTCTCGTTTTCTTCAAGCTCCACAAAATGTTGAAGTGTGGTTTTAATTTTCAGGATTTCAAAATTTGAAGGAACCTCAAGTACTGTTTTGGCAGTACAGTTCCCCCAACATCTCTAGGAAGAGATTTTATGGAGGCGACGCTCTTTGGATAAATTTACTTTAAAAAGTATTTTCCTTCTGCCATTTCACTTGTTTTCTCATGCTTTTAAATTTTTTATTTTTATTCAAGTAATCTCTACACCCAAGATAGGGCTCAAACTTATGACCCCAAGAGCAAGAGTCCCGTGCTTTTCTGGCTGAGCCAGCCAGGTGCCCCCAGTTTTCATGTGCCTTTAATTCACCCCTCCCTGCCATGTCCAAACTGACCAAGTCCACTCGCCCTTGAACTTGAGATTCCGTGGAAGACATTTGTCCTCCGGATGGAACATCCCTAGTTCCTTGACCATGCCTACTCGATGCATGGATGTTTTGGGGTAAATAAAAATTGTACGCTGTATTTTTTAACCTGGAGTTTGAGAAAATGTGTACACAAACTATTGCAATTCAAAGGCCAATCGCAAGACATTTAGTTACTCACATATGCTAAAGAAAATGAAATCCATTGTAATAGCTACTGCACTGAAAAATAATATCAGACAAAGTAAGAGAGGTACACTGTGTCAGTTCTTTTAAATTCAGATTTGCTTTATTTTAAGATCAAAATAAAACCCTTGCATCCTGTGAGTTTGTGAGCCAAGTTATATATTGGGAATGATTATTATGTTGAATTACGAATCCCTGAAAATAAAACTTTACAAAGGAAATGCTGGGACAGTCTTAATTGCAGTTCAAAATGTTGACATTTGAATCTACATGAATACTCTAATAATATCCTCTTTTTTGTGTATGTAAGCTGGTAGAGCTATTTAAAGGCACTGATATTTATATATTGTAGGTTTGTAGGACCTCTGTGAAAGAAATCCTTGTCAGAACAAAATAGTTCATTTGGGCTGGCTGGATGAAAAGTGAGCGCAAACAAGTTCTCCGATCCATCTGGTCGTTCCCTCAGCATCGTGATTACATGCGTTTTATAAAGTCCAGTACCAGGGGGAGCTGGAAAAGCGCTTCCTAGAACTGCTGGTGTCTGGATATATTCCCTAGTTTGAGTTCTATGCCTAAAAACACCTTTATTTGCATGTTCTGCTAAAACTTTTCTTAATGCTGTGCCGGTGCATACCATGCATATTCTCACTGAAGTCTGCTTTTATATCTGTTCTTAATTAAAGCAATAGTTTTGTTTAATCTCTTCCTTCAAAAGGAAATCCAAGGAATAGTATAACCCAGTGGATTATGTAACACTTTGAGCTTCCAGGCAAACATTCATGAAACCCGCTACTTGGGTATCCTGCCCTTAGCATCAGACATTTGCAAATCGCCAGGATAAAAAAAAAAAAAAAAAAAAAAAAAAAAAAAAAAAAAAATTGAAAAAAAAAAAAAAAAATCCAAGATTCTGTTGCATTCAAGTGTTGTATAAACAAAGTTTCAGGAAATAACAAACAACATTTCCAAAGGTTATCCTGAAATTATGCCATCTATAAATGTATGCAATTTTGCAGAAGTGGATGTTTCTGATGTTAAATGATGATGCTGGTGCATGTATTTTTAGAATAAAAACCATAAATAATAATGATTAAACTATGCTCATAATCTCCCTTCTGGTTAAGTTTCTGGACTTTTCAGGCTTTGCTTTTTTGTCCAACAATAATTTTATATTTCCCAATCTTTTAAAAAACTGAGGTCAATTATTTTTTTGTTGTTACACTAAAGGAATTTCAGTCCAAGAGTTTTGATTGTGTTTTGATGTATTTTAAATGATTTGTTTTGTATTTTTAAGTCCCATAATATTATCTTGAAGCACAGATTATGTAGAGTAAATATAGAAATTGCAAATGTACAGCTAAATGACTTCTTAATTTTTTAATTAATGCAGTCTACTTTTATTTTTGATGTTTATTTATTTTGAGAGAGTAAGAGTGCTAGCAGGGGAGGGGCATAAAGAGAGAGAGAGGGTGAGAGAGAATCTCAAGCAAGCTGTCAGCACAGAGTCCAGTGTGGGGCTCTAATTCATGAAGTGTGAGCTCATGACCTGAGCTGAAATCCAGAGTTCTGTGCTTAACCACTGAGCCACCCAGGTGCCCTAATGCACTGTATTTTTAGAACAAGTTTAGAGTCACAAACAAATTGAGCACATAGTACAGAGGGCTCCCCTCCCTCACACTGTCATTTATTACCAACCTCTTACATTAGTGTGATATGTTGGTTACAATTAATGAACCACTGTTGATATATTATTAGTAACTAAAGTACATAATTTACATTAAGATCCACTTTTTATTTTGTGCTGTTATATGGGTTCTAAGGCTAATATCATGTGTCTATTACAGCATCGTACAAAGGCGTTTCACCACCCTAAAAATCCTCATGTTTTCCCTCTTTGTGTGTTTCTCTCTCTCACTGAACCCCTAGCAAACACTCATGTCTTTTAGTCTCTGGTTTCACCTTTTCCACAATGTCACATAGTTGTAATATAATATATAGCCTTTTCAGATTGGCATCTTTCGCTTCGATACACATGTACCTGTATGGTTCCTCTAGTTTTCATGGCTTCATAGCTCATTTCTCTTTTTTTTAATGTTTATTTTTGAGAAAGAGAGAGAGAGAGAGCACGCATGAGTCGGGGAGGAACAGAGAGAGAGAGGGAGACCCAGAATCAGAAGCAGGCTCCAGGTTCTGAGCTGCCAGCAAAGACCCCAATTCGGGGCTCGAACCCACATACCGCCACATCATGACATGAGCTGAAGTTGGATGCTCAACCCACTGAACCACCCAGGTGCCTCCATTTCTCTTTGGAATCACTGAATAATATTCCGCCATATGGATGAACCATAGTTGATTTCATTCACTTACTGAAGGCCATCTCAGTTGCTACTTGTATTTGGCAGTTAGGAATAAGGTCACTGTAAACATTCATGTGCAAGGTTTTGTGCACACATGAGCTTTCAAATCAGGAGCCGGGTGCTAATCACACTATAATATGAGGTTTCATTTTGTAGGAACCTCTCCCAGTGTTTTCCGAGGTAACTGTGCCATTTCCATCCTCAGCAGCCCTGACTGAGAATTCCTGCAGTTCAGCATCCTTGCCCCCGTGTGTTATGGTCACTTGTTCAGATCTCAGATATTTTAATACATACACTGACATCCCATTATTGTTTTAATTTGCAATTTTCTAATGACAAATGGTGTTGCACACCCTTTCACACACCTTTGCTGTCAGTATATCTTCGGTGAGTTGTCTGACAGGGTCTTTTGCCCATTTTTATATTGGACTACTGTTGTCTTATACTCAAGTTTTAAGAGTTCTTGATACATTTAGCGTATAAATTCTCCATCATATGAGTTTTACAAATACTTTCTCCCAGCCTATTGATTTGTCTTTGCATTGTCTTAACAGTATCTTTCACATAGAAGATACTTTTAACTTCAATAGATTCCCACTTACCAATTTTATTTCTTTGATGGGTCTTGCTTTTGGTGTTTTGTCCCTGAATCATACCCAGGGTCACCTGTTTCCCCCTATGTTATCTTACAGAAATTTTTTTTTAGTTTGCAGCTAGCATTTCAGTCTTTAAGCCGGTTTGAGTTAATTTTTATGAAAAGTGTTGTGTTTATATGAATTCTATTTGTTTTTCACATGGATGTCCTCTCATTCCAGTACCATCTGTTGAAAAAACAATGAATTGTCCATTTGTTCATTGAATTGCACTTGCGCCTTTGTTCAGAATCAGTGGAATGTATCCGTGGGGGTATTTCTGGGTTCTTTGTTCTGTCCCACAGATCTATTTATGTGTTCTTTTGCCAGTATCACAGTGTCATAATTATATTGGCCTTTTAGTAAGTCTTGAAGTCAGATAGTGTCAGTCTTCCCCCTTCGTTGTTCTTCCGTGTTGTGTTAGCTCTCCTGAGTCTTGGGCCTTTCTGAATAAACATTAGAATCATATTGTCCGTATCTGTAAAATAACTTTGTGGCATTTTGTCTAAAATTGAGTTGCTAGGTGAATGCCTTCTTGGAGAATTGACTCCTTTAGCCTTATGTAATGCCCCTCTTTATACAAGATAATTTTCTTTGCTCTGAAGTCTGCTTTGTCTGAAATAAATGTAGGCTCTCTAACTTTCTTGGTCAGCATGGTACATCTTTTCCTTACTGGTAGTTTTTAATCTCTCATTATTTTTAAAGTGGGTTTCTTGGGGCACTTGGGTGGCTCTTGATCTCAGCTCTGGTCATGATCTCATGGTTTGTGAGATCGAGTGCTGCGTTCAGCTCTACACTGACAGTGTAGTATAGAGCCTGCTTGTGATTCTCTTTCTCCATCTCTTTCTGCTTTTACTCCTGCTCATGCATGAGCACATGTGCGCTCGCGCGCTCTCTCTCTCTCAAAATTAATAAATAATTTTTAAAAAAGAAAATATTGGAATAAATTTTAAAAAATAAAGTTGGTTTCTTGTAAACAACTCTTCTGACCATCTATGTATTTTCGTTGGTGTCTCTAGGACATTTACTTTTAAAGTAATAATTTAAATAGTTTGAGTAGTATTTATCATATTGCTGAATGGTTTCAGTTGACAGCACTTTGATTTGCCTCACCACCACCTCTTTCTGCTTTCTCTGTTAACTGAGCACTTTTTGTGGGTGATTCCATTTTCTGTCTTCCAGCATATCAGCTATGCTTATTTTTTTTATTTTTTTAGTTTTTACTTTCCTTAAGATGCAACACACATTTACAACTAATCCAAGTCCTCAGGGTATCTGGCTGGCTCATCAGTAGGGCATGTGACTCTTGATCTCCAGGTTGTGAGTTCAAGCCCCATGTTGCGTGTACAGATTACTTAAAATCTTTTTAAAACACACACACACACACACACAAACACACACACACCAACTAAACCAAGTCTACTTTCAAATAACACTGTGACACTTTGTAGATAGTGCCGTTAGCCCATAACCAGATTCCCATTTTCTGCCTCTCAGTCCATAGAACACTGCTGCCATTCGTTTCATATATCCTTTCGATATAATCAGCAAATCTGTTGTTGGTATTATTTCTTTAAACAAATGGCTATTTATTAGGTCAGTTAAGGAAAAAACATTTTCTTTTGCCTTCATAAATCCTTTATCTCACTGTCTTGCTTCCTTTATATACATCTGAATTTCTGACATTTATCATTTGTTGTCCCTGAAGAACTTTTTAAAATATCTCTTAAAAGGCACACCTAGTGCCCAAAATCCCCTCAGTTTTTGTCAGAGAAATTCCCTCAGTTTGTTTTCTCCTTCACTTTTGTCCAGTGTAAAAAACAATATGAGCCCTACCCTCTGAACACTAGTCACCCTCTACTCGTTCCTCAGTCCCCTGGCAACCACCATTGTGCGTTTTGTTTGTACATGTTTAGATCCTTCCTGTAAGTGGAATCATGCTGTTTGGTTTTCTGTGATTGGCTTCTTTCACGTAACATATTGTCCTCAAGGCTCATCCTTATCATAGCATTTGGTAGGCATTCCTACTTTCTTATAGCTAAATAACATTCCATTGGATGCATATACCGCCTTTTCTTTATTCATCATCTGTCAGTATACATTTAGTTAGTTTCCACTTCTTGGCTATTGTGAATAATTTTGCAACTAATAAGAGAATATCTGAGAAGAAGATTTCAGTTATTTTAGACATATACCCACAAATTGGATTGTTAGATCATATGATGTTTTTTTTTTTTTTAATTTTTTGAGAAAAGTCCATACTGTTTTCCGCAGTGGCTGCATCAGTTTGCATTCCCACCAACCATGCACAAATGTTCCCTTAACTCCACATCTTCTCCAACACTCATTTTCTCTTTTTCTCTAACAGTGGCCATTGTAACAGGTGTGAGTTGATATCTCACTCAGGATTTGATTTACATTTCCTTGCTAGTTTTAGTAGTGTTGAGCATCTTTTTGTGTGCTGTTGGACAGTTGTATGTGTCCTTTGAAAAAGTTTCTTTTTAGTTCGTTTGCCCATTTTTAATTAATTATTTACTATTGAGTTTATCAGATTGTATGTATGTAGGTGAGTGATGAGTTTCTTACATATTTTGGATATTAACCATTATCAGCTGTCTGGTTGTAGATATTTTCTCTCCTAGGTTAGCTTTTCATTTTGTTGATTGTTTGTTTCATGGTGCAGAACCTTTTCTTTTGATGGAGTTTTCTGCAGTTTCAATTACTTGTTTTTGAAGTATCTGCTTCAGGAAAGAGCACATACTCACCTGAACCTGTATGCATCCGCCTCCGGGGCCATGTTTCTGCCATCTCCCCCAAGTCCTGTTGTCAAGTCCCAGCTTTCATTCTCAAGCCCAGCCTCTAAGTCCAAAGGACTTATAGAGCAGGCGGGCCAGCCTTCCACATGTGGACGAGATCAAGTAAAGAGATAGTCCTCACTTCCACCTTTCAGAGGGAAAATGCCCTATGAGTTGTGGGGGATTTTGGCAGATAGAAGTCCCTGTTTTCCACAACACTGGTTATTACTCACTCTTGTAAAGATTTCCCCCTCTTTATCTCACTTCTCCCCCACCCCGTTTCCTTCATGTCTCCTTGGAATTCTATCCCAAATATGTTTCCTATACCATGATTTTGTTTTAGTCTTTGGCTTGAGGGAAACCTTAAACAAGGCAGAATTTTTTCTAAGTGATTTTTAAATTTTACTATGGAGTATAGAGTCACTTGGGAACTCAGAGGATACATAGTTAAGTACAGAGCCCAATGTCTTGCTCATCTTATTATACCTTTTTACTGCTTGGTAGAGCTAATCAGAAGGAAATTCAGAAGAAGCTTTAAGTCTTTGGCCCTGTTCCCTTTGTGAAGTGTGTCTTTGTGCATTGTTTTCGTCATCTTCCAGCTCATATGGTTTTGAATTAGATAACATTTGTTATTTGAAAAATGTTAACTTATTTAAGAATCAGTAAAGTTATGAACACTTTCCTTGTCATCTTAAAATTCATCATAAATTTACATATGTATACAGACGCTAAATGCTTTGTGACAAAGAAGTAAGTTAGAAATACAGCTATTTCACCCAAATTTTTGTGGATGACCGTGGTTGTAAATAAGATCAATGTTTATATTCAGTCAGATATCACTTTCAGTTTTTCAGGTTGTTAATCACTTCTGGAATACATTGGTCACAGGGAAAAAAGGTACAGTATGGGGAATGTAGTCAGTGGTATTACCACAGGATGATGACCGGAAATTTTTTAAAAGAACAAAAATTAAAACATTTAAAATTTACAAAAAAATATTTTAATCATTGACTACATAGGGCAACTTGCATAATCTTTGTTAACTGTTGTGTTTGGCTCAGGTGCTCAGGATGGTGACCTCATTGACCCGGAAATGCATATTCTTAAAAAAGTTTGCCTTGACCCTCGGATGAGGAGTAAAATCGTTTCGTCCAGTTTCTCTCAGTGATAATACCTTATAGAAGTACAGTAAAATATCAGAGCCAGGATACTGACTTTGGTAGAATATATTGATCTTACTCTGTACTCCCATTTTTACTAGGACTCGTGTGTGTGTATTTTTAGTTCTGTACAGTTGATCACATATGTATGTTCGTGTAACCACCATACTCTAAATACAGAACATTTCCGTCATGACAGGCATCCCTGATGTTGCCTTTCTATAACCACACCTTCCTCCCTTCTGCCTTCCTTTCTGCCAACCTCTTCCCTCGTCACTGACCTCTGGAAATCCTGCATTTGTTCTCTCTTTGATTTTTTTTCATATCAAAAATGTTATATAAATGGAATCATCAGGTGGATAACCTTTGGGGGTTGGTTATTTCCCCCGCTTAGCATGATTCTCAGGAGGTCCCTCCAGGTTATTACATGTGTCAACACTTGGTTCCTTTTCATTGCTGAGTAGCATCATACGGAAATACCTCGGTTTGCTTAACCATTTACCTAGTAAAGAACATCTGATATATTGCTCATTTTGAGCTAGTAGAAATAAAGCTTCTATAAACTTCACTCTACAGGTTATTTTTGGGGGGGTGGGTTGTTTTTTATTTTTTTGTTTTGTTTTTTGGGTGTGTGAATGTAAGTTTTTAAATCTCTGGGACAAATGCTCAAGGTAGCAATTCCTAGATTTGTATAGTAATTTCATATTTAGTTTAGTTTAGTTTTTTCTTAAAAGACAGTTTTATTTTTGTGGCACCTGGATGGCTCATTTGGTTAACTGTCCAACTGTTGATTTCAGCTCAGGTCACAATCTTACATTTCATGAGTTCGAGCCCTACTTCTGGCTAACACTGACAGTGCAGAGCCTGCTTGGGATTCTCTGTCTCCCTCTCTCTACCCCTCACTGGCTCACACTTACATGAGCATGTATGCTTGCATGCACTCTCTCACTTTTTCTGTCTCTCTCTCTCTCTCTCTCTCTCTCTCAATAAACAGTTTAAAATAAAACAAACAGCTATATTGAGATATAAGTCATGGACCCGACAATGCACCTGTTTAAAGTGTACAACTCAGTAGTTTTTAATATATTCACTGAGTTGAACAACCATGACCATAATCAATTTTAGAGCATTTTAATCACCCCCAAAAGAAATGCTTTACTATAAGCCTTAATTTTCCATTTCCTGCACACCACCTCCTCTCAGTCCTATGCAGCCACTTTCTGTCTCTATAATTTGTCCATTCTGGACATTTCATATAATTAGAGTCACACAGTTGGTGGTCTTTTGTGATCGGCTTTTCTCCCTTAGCACGCTTTCAGGGTTCATATGTACTGTAGCATGTATTAATGCTTCATTCTTTTAATGGTTGGTCAAATATTCTTCCATAGTATGACTGTACCACACTTTATCCATTCATTAGTTGGTGCCCATTTGGATTGTTTCCGCTTTTGACCCATTAGAGACAGTGCTGCTGTTTACAGGTTTTTGAATGAACACATGTTTTAATTTCTCTTTGGTATGTACGTAGGAGTAGAATTGCTGGGTCATATAGTAACTCTATGCTTAATCTTTTGGGGATCTGCCAGTCTGTTTTCCAAGGGGGCTGCGCCATTTAACATTTCCACCAGAGGTGTAGGAGGGTTCAGATTTCTTCATATTCTTGCCAGCACTCATTATTATCTTTTTTATTATAGCCATCTTAATGAGTGTGAAGAGGTATCAGACTGTGGTTTTTGATTTCTATGTTATAGTTATTTAACTTGTGTTTAAAAAAATCACTGTTATGAAAAATACTTTTTAATACATTAATTATTGTTAAAAATAGGGTTTGTTTTTAGAACAGTTTGAGATTTACAGAAAAATAAGCAGGTTATAGAAAGGCTGTCATGTGGTCCCCCCCCCACAGTTTTCTCCTATTATTAGCACATTACATTAGTATAGTATATAGTTGCAGTTAATGAACCAATATTGATATGCTTTTCTTAACTAAAGTCCATATTTTATTCAACTTTCTTCAGTTTTTACCTAATATTTTTTTCTTGTTGCTTCTACTTGTACATTTATTAGCACAGTTTTTAAGTTTATTCTGAGAGAAAGAGCACATGTGTGAGAGAGGGGGAGGGACAGAGAGAAAGAGGGAGGGAGAGAGAGAGAGAGAGAATCCCAAGCAGCCTCCCTGTCAGCACAGAGCCCAACATGGGGCTTGATCTCATAAACTGTGAGATCACCACCTGAGCCAAAATCAAGAGTTGGACACACAACCAACTGAGCCATCCAGGCACCCCAACACATCATTTTTTTTTTTTAACCTTGAAAGCAATGATCAGTTTTTCTAAAAAAAATTGGCAGTGCTTTAACTACATTAAGAAAAAAAGAAGACTCAAAAACTGAGAAATGGAAAACAGTATAACCAATAACCACAGAAATACATAGACTGATAACAGAATACTGTAAACATTTATATACTAATTAATCAGATAACTTAGGAAAAAAGGCCAGATAATTCCTAAAAATGTACAAGTTACCAAGATCGAATCATGAATCTTGAATCCAAGAAATAGTGATCTTTTTAGACCAATAACAGGAATGAAACTTGAATTAGGAATAAAAAAATCTCCCAGCACAGAAAAGCCCAAGACTACCTGCTTTCATTGGTGAATTCCACCAAACATTTGACACATAATTAATAATAGTCTTTATCAAAATATTGTATATAATGGAATAGAGGGAAAACATTGGTAAACTTTCTGTGAGTCCAGTATTAGCCTGATACCAAAGCAGGATAAAAACAATACAAAAACAAAAAAGTCTCGTTCGTCTGATAATATTGCTACTCTTCTTTTCACATCCATTTGCTTGATAAGTGTTTATCTAGCTTGTTAGTTGATTTTTTTTCGATTTATTAATTTATTTTGAGAGAGAGTGCAGAGAGAGAGGGAGAAAGAGAATCCCAAGCAGGTTTCATGCAGCCTGGAGCCTACTGTGGAGTTCGATCTCACAAACGGTGAGTTTGGCCATCTGAGCCACCCAGGCACCCCCACCCCATCACTTTCAATCTGCAGGTGTCTTTAGGTCTCAAATGAATCTCTTGTAGGCAGTATATACATGGTTGTTGTTGTTGTTTTTTAATCCATTCTGACACCCTATGGTTTTTATTGAAGTGTTTAATCCATTTACAGTAATTACGTCAAAAAAATTTTTAATGATTTTTTATTTTTGAAAGAGAGGGAGACAGAGCATAAGCTGGGGAGGGGCAGAGAGACAGAGGGAAACACAGAATCCACAGCAGGCTTCAGGCTCTGAGCTGTCAGCAGAGAGCCCCATGCGGGGCTCCAGTTAACAAACCACAGGATCATGACCTGAGCCAAAGTCGGATGCTTAACCAACTGAGCCACCAAGGCGCCCCTCCATTTATAGTAATTATTGATAGATATGTATTTATTGTCATTTTATTACTTGTTCTGTCATTGTTTCTGGAGATTTTCTCTGACCCTTTTCTGTCACTTTTAGTCTCTCCTTTGCACTCAGAGTTCCCTTTACTATTGCTTGCACAGCTCGTTGAGTGGTCATGAACTTCTTCAGTTTTTATCTGTCTGGGATTGTGTTTAGTGTTATAAGAAACTACTAAACTTTTCCCAGAGGTTTATTGTAAATTGTTTTTTGATATTCCTCCAGGTCAATTAGGATAAGACTAAGTTTTTTCATAACTTTATAATATTCCATGGTATGGATGTAGCATAATTGTTATCACCATTCAGATTGTCTAGGATGTTTTTTTTACCCCTTCAAATGATGTTGTGACAAACATCCTTTGATAGAAATCCTTGCATATTGATGACTTTATTTCCATAGAATAGATTTCAGAATTGGTCATTTTAATAGATATTTCATAATATTGTCCAAAAATTTCAGTAATTAACACTCCCATAAGAAATGTATGAGAATATGCATTGACCCACATTTTGCTTGGCATATAATTTTCAATCTTGTTTGTTTTATTTCCATGGTTTTTTTACAGTTAGATATTTAAATATCTAATAGAAGTCTCATTTCAGGGGTGCCTGGGTGGCTCAGTCACTTAAGCGTCTGACTTCGGCTCAGGTCATGATTTCACGGTTTGTGGATTTGAGTCCCACGTCCGGCTCTGTGCTGACAGCTAGCTCAGAGCCTGGAGCCTTTTTTGGATTCTGTGTCTCCCTCTCTCTCTCATCCTCCCCTGTTCACACTGTCTCTCTCTCTCAGAAATAAATAAAACATTAAAAAAAGTTTCATTTCCTGTTTTTGTATCCATTCCAGTTAGCTAATAGTATGACAAGCTACCCCAAAACTTAGTGGCACCAAACACCAATCTTCTATTTTTAAAAATTTTTTTAAATGTTATTTTTGAAAAAGAAACACAGAGTGCAAGCAGGGGAGGGGCAAAGAGAGAGGGAGACACAGAATCTGAAGCAGGCTCCAGGCTCTGAGCTGTCAGCACAGAGCCTGACATGGGGCTCCATTTCATGAACTGTGAGATCATGACCTAAGCCGAAGTTGAAAGCTTAAGTGTCTGAGCACTCCAGGTGCCCCTATTATCTTTTTTTTTAATCTTAGGGTTCTTTGATTCACAATTCAGACAGGGCTAGCAGTGATGACTTGTTTCTGATCTGTGATATCTGGGAATTCGGGTAGAATGTCTTAAGCAGCTGGAGGCTGAAAGGAGCACAGTCCAAGCATTGCCTTCCCTCCCTCCCTCCCTCCCTCTATTTCCCATTGCCTCTGCACCTTCCTAGCATGTACTTCCTCACAGTATGGCAATCTTAAGAGAATCAAAGTTCTTTTTTTTAATCATTTATTTATTCATTTTGAGAGAGGCAGAGCACAAGCAAGGGGAGGGGCAGAGAGAGAAGGAATCCCAAGCAGGCTCCACCTCCTTGACATGGGGCTTGAACCTATGACCTGTGAGATCATGACTCAGGGGTTGAGCACTTAACCAGCTGAGCCACCCAGGTGCCCCAGGATAATCATAGTTCTTATGTGACAGCTTTGGGCTCCAAGAAAGTGCAAGTAGAAACTGCTGTCCTCTTTAAACCTAGGCCTAGAAATGGCTTAACATCACTTCCCCCTTATTCTATTGGTTACAGCAATTGAAGTACAGCCTAGATTCAAGGCAAGGAGGCAGAATGCCACCTCTCCATTGGAAATGTATCTACCATTAGATTTTAATTCAACTTTCTTCTGCTGAATTTACATATAACATTTTATATTAGTGTGCTTCAGTTTCTTCATTTGAAGAACTGCAAAGTTATATCTTGTTTTATACTTCATTAGAAGTATTTTATTTTAATGAGAATATCTTTAGTATATGTGCTGCCAAAGCAAGCACTTGATGGGAATATCTTTATGAGAAGACTTTTCATTTTCTATGATGGACATACAGTATAATTTTCAATATATGGCAAAGCTGTCACAATTAGATAATTAATGTATTTGTATATGTGTATTTATTAAGACCAGTATTACAAAACAACAAATGTCAAATTGTCATGTGTCCTTGGTATTCCCATTTTTTATAAAAATGGCACAGTCTTGATCTCTAGCACAGGTTATACAAAAAAGATGCACCAAAGAAAAAATAACATCTTACAGAGCATAAAATAGGAACCCACTTCAAAATATTATCCACTGTGTTAATAACGCTAAATTTAAGAAAGCATGCCCTAGAATTCAGTACTAAGAGGTAAAATGTCTCTGTAGTACCTTAGTTATTAACTGAAGTATAAACTTAGTTATGAACTATATGTAGACTTACAGTTAAAAAGCAATGACTACAAACGATGACCTAAAATACACAAAATATTAAATATGAAAAAATTAGCTACTGATCACTAAAAACCTTTTATGAAAGTATAAATGTAAATTGTCAATAAGCATATGAAGAGTCTGCATTGCTAATAATAGTAATAAAAGCAAAAACAGGATTTTTTTCTTCTCTGATGAAAGTGATAAGAATAAAACAAAAATGATGATACTCTTGAGTGATCTCAAAGTTGTGCTGAAGAAGTCCTTTTATGTGGTATTTTCTGATGCATGCATTGAAGTCACTTCAGGAGAGAAATGTGGAATACCAGGAGCCAAAGTAATATATACCATTCCAGTGGTCCTTTTCTTTGTATGGATTTATCTAAGAAAATAGCAAAATGGACAAAGATTTAATACAGAGAGATGTACGTATAATTGTAGAAATTGATCATAATCCAAATGTGAAAATGGGGAATAATCCATTAGAGAATTCCTCCATTCAGATTGTACGATACTAGGATACTTAATGATGTGGATGAATGTTAATAATAATAGCATTTTAAGTGGTGTTATGAGTGTCCTCTTAAAATATGTTGAAGTCCTAACTCCTAATGCTTCAGAAAGTGACTATATTTGAAGATAGGATCTTTAAAGAGATAATTAACTTAAAATGAGCTCATGAGGGTGGGCCCTAATCCAGTATGACTTGTCTTTATAAGAAGAACAAATTTAGGGGTGCCTGGGTGGCTCATTCGGTTGAGTGTCCAGTTCTTGATTTCAGCTCAGGTCAATATTCTAGGGTCATGGGATCAAGCCCCATGTCCAGCTCTTTGCTGGGTGTGGAGCCTGCTTAGAATTCTCTCTCTCTCCCCCCCACAACTGCCTCTGTCCCCTATTCACTCATGCTCTCCCTATAAAATAAAAGTTAAAATTAAAAACAACAAATTTGGACATACACATGTGCAGATCGAAGACCATTTGAAAATACATAAAGAAGTTGTATGAGCCAAGGAAAGAGACCTCAGAAGAAACCAACTCTGTCTATACCTTGATCTTCGACTTCAGGCTTCCTAAATGGTAGAAAAATTTATTTCTGTTGATTAGCTACCCAGCTTGTTATCAGCCCTAGCAAATTAATACTAATAGAAAAATACATTTTTAAAAAATTGTTTATGTACATGCCTACACTTTGTGAATATTTGAATCCTGGCATCAGTTTTGTGATGTGTGTGTGTGTGTGTGTGTGTGTGTGTGTGTGTGTGTGTATGTATGTATTGGCCTTAAAGTATTAAAAGTCAGCATGCCTAAATGTTAGTGCAAATTATTTCTGGGTAGTAATTTATATTTTATCTTCTAAATTTTACAGGTTTTATTTCTTTAAAAAAAAAAAAACAAATTGTGGTTTGTAAGTGGTTTACTACAAATACTTGAAATATCATAACTTATCATCGGTGGGACCCCTTTGAATTCAGAATTTAGAATTGATTTGGTTAAGAATGAATTAAAGCCTACTCTTCATCATATACGACAGGTATTATGCTAATAAACCGAATAAACTGAATTTTAAAGGATATGTGTATTTACGTAAAATTATGTTTAAACATTAGAAGCCTGTAATTGGTTTGAGATAATTAATCTTTAAATTTTTTAGATGTTTTTATTTACTTTTGAGAGAGAGAGACAGAGCACAAGTGGGGGAGGGACAGAGAGAGAGGGAGACGCAAAATCCGAAGCAGGCTACAGGCTCTGAGCCATCACCGCACAGCCCGACGCACGGCTCAAACTGACGAAACAGGTCAGATCATGACCTGAAACAGATCATGATGAAAAAGGTCAGCTTAGATTATGACGTGAGCAGAAGTTGGATGCTTAACCAACTGAGCCACTCAGGTACCTCCTTGAGACAATTAATCTTAATAGCAAACTCATTTTCATATGTGAAATATATTTAAGTGTTTTCATGGCTGCATTATATAAGCCTTTGAGCTACCGTAGTGTTAGCAAAATTTAAAGTGGAGATTTATTACTGTTTTAACATATGCTTTATTATATCTTATTTATTAGATATTTCCTGTCATCCAAAGGACTGAATTTTATTAAGGAGTATTTAAGCATCCTAGTCAATTGAAAAATAAAGAGCAGGAGTCTTGAAAATCCCTTAATGTTAAATTTTTAAAAGGATAGATAAATCTTACTAAGGGCAGTCGATCACCTTCTGCAACTTCAAAGTAATTAACATTTCAGTTGGAGATACATATATTCTAAGTAAAATAAATTATTGGCTCTTCATTTAAAGGTTTCTGATCTTGGGGCGCCCGGGTGGCTTAGTCGGTTAAGCGTCCGACTTTCGCTCAGGTCATGATCTCGCAGTTCGTGGGTTCGAGCCCCGCGTCGGGCTCTGTGCTGACTGCCAACTCAGAGCCTGGAGCCTATTTCAGAGTCTGTCACTCCCTCTCTCTCTGACCCTCCCCTGTTCATGCTGTCTCTCTCTCTCCTAGAAATAAATAAAAAAAAAAAAAAAAAAAAAAAACATTTAAAGGTTTCTGATCTTTTGTCATATGGTTTAGGCTTGTGGATTTCAAATGAGAGTGGCATTCTAGAAAGGTTCCAGGATAGTACTAATTTGCAGCTCTTTTCAACCTAAATAAAAGTCCTCTCCTTTGCCTTGTAGTGAATAATCTAAACTAAACTACCTGACATTTCCACTCAGTCCAAAGAACAGACTAAAAATGCTGAATTGTCAGCAAAGCTTTGATGTAAATCAGTAGTCACAGGAGACTGCAAAGAAGAACATAATGTAACAGTCAGCTCATCAAAGGGAAGCTTTCTTCTTTTAAAGAAAAAAATGCAGAGATGTGCTTCCTCTGAATTGGAGAATCATTTGGCCTCATTATTTTAAGATACAGTTTCCTCCCCAGTAAAATCAAGATAATTAACAGTGAAAAGCTGCTTTTTTCTCATTGATCTAACAGAATTATAAAGATACAAATAAGAAACAAACTGTTATTTTGCATGTTAGACTTTCTTTAAAATTTTTTTAAACATCCCTTATACTCATGATTATCTCCCAAGGATCAAAGAAAAAGAGAAGTAAAGAAAAAAAATAAACTGAAGTGTACTTTTGAATTCATTTTCTTAGCAAAACCAAAAGCTCATTTTTTTCCTTTTCTGAATAAAATTACCCCCAGTAGTGTGAATGTCTGCATGTTTTCTACACAAAATGTGATCTTCACACTAAACAACACTGACATCACTTTGAAGATTGCGAAAAAATGCATATTCTCAGTCCTTGTGTCCTACTAACTGAATCAGAATCTGCATTTTGACCAGATATTTCTGTGATTTCTGTGCACATTGAAGATTGACATATGCTATTCTACGTGGTAACACATAATTTTCAGAAGTAATGATTTATTGTATTTAGTATTTTGTTCAAACCATTTCAGACCGAAGCATGGGTCAGTAGCACTTTGCAACCCAGGGTTACTTTGTATATGATCTCAGCATCCAGTAGAGCTGTGTTCCAAATATCTTGGAATGTAAGAAATAATAACCATTTTTCTAGTTGGAAGGAAAACAATTTGAAGCTGAACAACTCTTCATACAAGGCAGGATAGGTTTCTACATTATAGATACTGTGTCAGTTAAGATACATTCATTTGCAAATAAGGAAGAATTCAGTAAGAATGACTTAAGCAAGAGGACGCTTTTTTTTATTAATCAAACAAGGTCCTGCATTAAGAAGATCACCTTTGACAAATTCTGTGGCTCGAAGTTTTCATTGAGAACCCAGTGTCTTCTGATAGATTCAGAGTGTTGACCTTCTCTTGAAGCTAGCTCCCTTGATGGTCACATACTGACTTTCATGGTCTTCAGTAGGACTGAACCATGAGAAAAAATTATATTGCCTGGTTCTTCATGCTGGTTCCCCTTAGGTCTCACAGAGCATGTTGGAGTTACATGTAGCAAGGCAAAGGCAAATTACCATGATAGGTGTCAGACTTCTCAAGATTGACACATGAATTATATTGGAAGAGAGGAGTATGGTGGTGAGTGTCTCAGATGCTTTTAAATGATTTCAACTCCAGACTTTGCTACCTCTGAGTAATCCTCACCCCCCAAACCCCACCCTCTTGATTAACTAGAACAAATTATTTGCTTCTAATAAATGAATCGTGGTGAAAGTAACAAGACATCACTTTCAAGATTGGGTGCAAAGAATAATTTGGTTTGTTTTCTTTCACTTGCCCACCTTAATAATGCACATCAGCTGTCATATTGCAAGTAAGCCCACTATGAGCATCTAGGAGCTCAGGGTGAATTCCAACCAACAACCAGCAAAAAGCCAGGATGCTTTAGTCCCCACAAGGGAAGTGGATGGAGTTCAAGATGGAGCCTGTAAGCGGATCCTTCCCTAATCAGTCCTCCAGATGAGAACACGGCCTGATCTATACTTTGTTATTAGCCTGTGAGACTTTAAGCAGCAGACCCAATTAGCCATACCTGGACTCCTAACCTGTGAAAACTGTGAGATCATAAAAGTGTGCTGTTGCATGTTGCTATGTTTGTCTTAATTTGTTACACTGCAAAAAAAAAAAAAAAAAAACCTAATTATAGGTAGGTAAATGAACACCATCTTCTATAGGTACAGAGAACTAAATCCACAGACTGTGAGTCCTCTGCTTCTCAATGTCTACCATTTCACAGTGATATAGTTTGATTTGCTAGAAAATAATTTCAAATGATGGATTAATTATACCATACAAATAGAAACCTTAGGTTGAACTGTATGAAATTGCCATTTTTTGCAGATCAAAAAGGATTAAAATTGGTGATTTTCATATTGTTCAACCTGTATATGAAATGCTTTTAGATGGAGTTGCATTCCATATTAATAATGTATAAACTGAGTCTTTGACTTTAAATGCACTGGTATTAAAGGGCAGGCACTTCTCCTTTGGTTAGACCAAAGTCTTCCTTGGTTAAATGCAGAATTATTCATTTTGCTTTTCAAATTCTAGGAAGACTTTGTAATTCCTCAAATATCTTCCAAAATAGGTGTGAATATTTTTTTCAATATCTTATTTAGTAGTTTCTTTTAGTCTATTTTGTTCTTGCGTTAAAATGTGTAGTTATTATTTTGGGGTGTAAAAAGGTAATTAAAGCAGTAATCAGTTATTTGTGTCTCCTTGTGAAAGAATTGTTGGTGCTTTCTTGAGAACTCTGAGCCCTTTTTTAAGGTTAATAGGAAATGAACTTTGTGCTATAGACTTAATTTTAGCCTTGCTTTCCTGACATAATGGTAAATATCGAAAATTAACGATCTTAAAATGTTGACAAGTGTGATGTGTACTTAATATGCCCTTTCTAAAGTTGTTTTATTTATTTTGAGAGTGAGAGAGTGTGAGTGGAGGAGGGGCAGAGAGAGGCAGAGAGAGAGAATCCCAAGTAGGCTTAGTGCTATCAGTGCAGAGCCCCATGCAGGGCTCGATCCTCTGAGCTGTGAGATCATGACCTGAGCCAAAATCAAGAGTTGGAAGTTTAAATGACTGAGCCACTCATGCACCCCTTAATATACTCACAGTATAACCTGAGAGTGATTTGTAAATATCTCATGTGGTTTGTAAAAATAAAAACTTTAAATTACTCCAGCACATTCTCTAAAGTTGGACATTCTGACTGGAAACCATACTACTTACTTTAAAAAAAAAAAAAGAAACATTCTAATAATTGTTTCAACATATGCATTAATTACTTTTTAATAGGTTCCTGGTTTTTCCTAACAACAAATATTAAAACTGCAGCTTCCTTATGAATCTCTTGACCATTACTGCAATAATGATAATATCCTTATAATCATTTGATTTCTTTGGAATTAAAAAAAAATTTTAGTTTAATTTTTGATAGAGCAGCAAGCAGGTGAGGGGCAGAGAGAGAGGGAGAGAGAGAATCCCAAGCAGCCTCCACACTGTCAGTGCAGAGCCTGATACTGGGCTTGAACTCACAAACTGTGAGATCATGACCTGAGCTAAAATCTAGAGTCAGACACATAAACGACTAAGCCACCCAGGCTCCCCTTCCGTAGTATATAGAGGGTTATTTTTTTGAAATTGCACTAGAGTTGACACACAAAGTTACCTAAGTTTCTGGTGTACCACACAGTGATTCGACAAGTCTATCCATTCTACTTTGCTCACCATACGTGTACTTACCATCTGTTATCATATAATGCTATTACAATACCATTGACTGTATTCCCTGTGGTGTACCTTTTATTCAAATGACTTATTCATTCCATAACTGGAAGCCTGTGTCTCCCACTCTCTTGCACCCATTTTTACCATCTTCTCACCCTCGTCATCGGTTGGTTCTCTGTATTTAAGAGTCTGTTTTGGGGTGGGTTATTTTTTGGCTTTCTGTCTTCATTTGTTTTACTTTCTCGATTCCATATGTCAGTGAAATCATATCTTTCTTTCTCTGACTTATTTTACTTAATGTCTTCTTTTCTTACAAATATACCCAGGAAACTTGAGTAAACTTTAAAAAATTTCAGTGCATTTTATGGTTTTGTCGTCAAAGGTCATGATTTGTAGATATTATAAATGTTCTGGAACCGAGGTAATAAGAAATGCACATTTTTAACTGAGTATTTTAGTAGACCCACTATATTCACCAGTATTTATCTCTATGTATTTCTGTGTCTGTATGTATTTACCTGTGTATCTAGTACTGTCTTCTGTAGCCACAAACTTCACCCTTATATTATGGGCAATAATGGTTTGTTAATATAACCCAAAGGTATAGCCATTCCGTAACATAAGATTGAGAACTACACACGCACACACATAGACACACACTCATACACACACACTCACACTCCTTCTGATGGATCTTTTAGTATTCTGTATTAGTATTAGTATTTAGTACTGTTTAGTACTATCCCACAATATCAAAGGTAAATGAAGACAGTGAAAATTATGCGTAAGCTGATATACCATACAATGTAATTATTATTAGCATAAAAACATTTGTCACAATTATGCAACTTAATTGAACACGTAATTTAAAGTTATTCTTCATCTTAAACATGTGAAAACAATATGTAACTTCTAAAATACATAAGTTTAGATAGTTGAGATAAACTGGTCCTTTATTATAAAAGCAGACATAAATGTTCTAAAGATAAAATTTATTCATTTTTTTGTATGCATCACCTTAGATAACTGTCACCTAGATGAAAAGTAGGAGCACGTACTGTGAACCAATACCAGTTCAGTGTTTTGAATAACTTCCATATACCCTTCCAGACTTTTCTATCCATCTTGCTTTACCTGCTCTATGCTTGGAAGGCTGAACCATACAGACTCTGTCAACACGCCCAACAGGCCTCTTGTCCTCTTCCTTTCAGTGGCCTCTACTCTGACCCGCTGTGGCCTGTCCTGCTGTCAGTGAGCAGTCTTCACCTTAGGACTTCTGGGTTGTGCTAACAGCTTCCTCCTCTTGTCCCTCCTCCTCACATCTTGAGAGCTTAATAGAATGGGTACCCCACTATCAGCTCAATGCAATGGGTACCCCACAGGAATAGCAGTGTCCCTTTCTTTGACCCCTCTTCCACTATCCTTGTCCATACTTTCTTCGTGCATACTTTTTCCTGAATTAACACATTTTAGGTATCCTCTCTTTCCTGCAAACACTCACATAGATTCAATATAGACGACGCAACAGCATCCACAGCAAAATAAATATATAAAAGAATGGCCAGAAAAATTATAAAAATAATAATGTGGCCCTGCACCTAAATGATAGCAAAATTACTTTAAATAATTAAAAACAGTGTAGTAATGTTTCATGGAGAAACTTAGATCACTATGTATATCTATTAAAATTAACATATATGCAGGATTTCATAATATGAGACTGGCTCTTTAAAACAGTAATAAAAATACCTTTTAAAAAGTTGGACATTTACATCATGCTGTACACCAGAATAAATCCCACAGGAATCAAGGATTGGAATGTAAAAACTGAAGTAATAAACTATTAAAGGAAACATGAAGAGATTTATTCGCCCCATCCTGGAAAAAGCCTTTCTAAGTATAACACCAATTCTAGAATGTATAAAAGAAAAACAAGTGTTACATTTCACGACATAAAATCTCAATACATACCATACTTAGAAAAGCCTTGCTCATGCTGGCGTGCAGCCACATTGGGGACCAAGAAGGGAAACAGCCACAAAAACCGATTACCCCATTTGCTGGAGCTCCATTGCCAGGGCGGCGAGAGGTGGGGTGGTTCTGGCTGTGCTAGCTGGCCCGACGCAGGTGCAGCATCCAAGCAGCTGCGACGGTCTCCAGAAAGGCTTTGGTACAAAGCAGCTTGCTGTCCTCTGGACCTAGCTCTTGGCACCTCATTTCCCCTTGGTGAGAGTCCAGAGCTCCTGAGTTTGCCACTTAGGAAACTTCTTCGAGATTGTGTGCACCTGCATAGCTTTGACCCCCAAACCAGCCAGCACCAGCTCAACATCCCTGCTTTGAGTATTTATCCAAAGGTATCCTTTGCCTTAGCAAGCCTTCTGTTTGCCTACTGCTTTTGAAATCTCATCAGAGGCCACATCTCAGATGCTCTCTTTTGAATGCCCTGGACTTGATTGAGTTCACACACCTGTAAAGGGTTGTCACGTTCCTATTGGTTTTTCCCTTATCTCCGCCCGCTGTCAAACTATGAATGTTTTTTTTTGCTTAATGCGGCTGTGTTGGTTAAATAAGAGAGGAACTTCGGGTGGTTCCGGTTCCTGTGAACGAGGATAACTGACAATTGGCTTGAGTTACTTTAGTTTACTATCAGCTATGAAAGAGGCAGTGCAGAGGATACATACACAATTAAAGGGACCAGGACACTTGGCCCTCCAGTGACTCCCTTTGTTCCATATGAAGTCACCCCAAAAGTTTGTGGTTTTTTAAGGTAATACAGAATAAGGGATCCATCTTGTCAGAGAAGGCAAGAACATGGCCTCTTGTCTTTGATTCCATATTACATTAGGTGAAAGAGGTCACCATTTAGGAGTTAGCCTTCTTAACATAAAAGTGAATTATTTCAGTGCCACCATCACCAAACCTTGTTACTTGTCATGTAAGTTTCAGTGCAGCAGTTTGCTCACAGCCGTGGTAAAGCATCCGTCCATTTGGTATATGATGACACTGCAGCCTGAAAGCTGTTTTGCCATTCATGCATCACAGACAGAATCGTGTTAACCCATCCCAAACATAAACACACAGTTCCTGTGTCAGAATTACTATTGAAAGGACAAACATAATGAAAACAGACCTGATTTCACAGCACACGAGAAATGTATGCCAGGCACATAGGCCTTCTTCGACTGGCATGATCCATGCTAAGGCCTATGACACATTTGAAAAAAATCATACTTCTTTAAAAAAAAAAAAAAGAAAAGGAAGGTAAAGGTAACGAAAAGTGGATGTCAGAGGTAACAGTTAATTCTCTAAGTATATAGGAAATTAGAAAAAAGTGCTTTATTTTTATTTCAGACCACTTAAAGAATAAAGGTCTATCAAAACAAGGTACTATATAAAATGGTGATTATAACAGTAAATAGGCTTCTTTGCAGTTAAGAATATAATTACTTTTTATTTCCCTTCTGATAAGTGATGTTGAGCATCTTTTCCTGTGTCTGTTGGCCATCTGAATGTCTTCTTTGGAAAAGTGTGTATTCATGTCTATAAGTGATGAATCATGGGACTCTACTGCCGAAGACGTGAGCACGCTGTATATAATGTATGTTCGCTAACTTGACAAATAATTATATTTAAAAGAAGACTGTAATTGCTACAATAAAATGAGAGATAAAATTGCAAATGGAGAGTATCTCCTGGAGCATAGCTTTAAAAATCAAGCTATGAAAAGTATTTGAAATATATCAAATGTAGCATATGTATTTAAATTCTACAGTATCCACTTTATTTTCTCTAGAAAAATAAAACCAAGAAATTGGAGAATAAATACTAGAAGAAAGTGCCCTATAACAGAAAAAGAAAGAAAATATCTTCAGAATGTACCTTCAGAATGGAAGGGCTTGTTGAATAATGAATTCGACAAAGGTAAAAATAAGACGCACGCATAAACACAACATGATTTTGTAACACCAGTGATAAAAATGTCTTAAAAAAGAAATAAATATTTAAAGGTGGGGGGAAAAGCATCATACTTGTTACTGGTGATACTGAATGAAGAACACATTGGGACTGATTTGAAAGCTCTAAGAAGAGCATTTAAAACGAGAATGACCTAGCCAGCAAAATGAATCTATTTTCAGATATGCAAAGAATTGAGTAGTTTCCTTCCAAAACATACATTCTGAAAATTTACTGTAAGTTTTACTTCAGTAAAGTGAGAATAAAATCTGGAGAGAGGAAGGCCCGGGGTTCAGGAAGCAAGTGTATAATGGAGAGCTTCATTCAGTGAATGAATTTCTTGAGCACATCCTTGACTCTACACACAGCAATATGCAAGCAGTAGTGGGGGTGGGGAGTGGATACAGAAAACATGTTTTCACGGAGATTATATTCTAGTCGGAGGAGCTAGATTATACAGACAGTTCAAGCAAAGTCTGTCATTTGGGTTGCTATTACAGTGGGTATGAAGGGAAAAGCAAGCATAGTGACAGTGCCAGCACCTGCTCTTCAGGGGTGTGGCTGGAGACATTCTCAGAACAGCTACCCTGGGCAGAAACCCAAAGTTTTAGGAACAAGAAAGAGGACCGTGCATCTGGAGTGTAGAGAATAAAACGAATACTGGAATAGAAGAAAATAGAAACCTAATGAATGAGCTCATGTGACCTTAAGGCCATAATGAATACTAGATTTAATTCTGAATGAGATAGGGGTCCCTCTGTTGTATGTAAAATGGATTGTTAGGAGAGAAAAGTAGAAGAAGGAAAGCCAGTAAAGGTACTTGTAAAATAATTCTGAGGGAAGATAATAGCTACTTGGAATAGAGCTTTAACAAGGGAAATGACAAGAGATAGATTTGAGATGTGATTTAAAGGTAGAGCTGACAGGAGTTGGGGCTCGAGTGGATGTGTACAAGAGAAAAAGAGAAGAGTCAAGATTGACAGCCAAGTATTGCACATGAAGAATTCAAACAACAGAGTATCCATTTCGTGGGACAAGAAGAGTGACTGAAAAACAGATTTGAGAGGATAGGAGACAGGTAGTTGGATATGTCAGGCTGGAGTTCTTGAGAGGTCTTCGAGATAGAAACAAACTTTCTCTCTCTCTCCGTCTCTCTCTTGCCCAAAAAAAAGTGAAATCATTAAATTCAGGAAAAAAAAAACGCGTTCCAAGGCTGTCATGGTCCAAATATGTGTATACAGATATGTATAAATGTAGATATGTGTAATGTTTTATTTCAAATAACTTAGGGCCAATATATTTTATCCAAAAGAAAGTTGGGTAATTGTGGCACACTGCTTGGCTGGTCAGGAAACATGATTTCTGCAGTCATAGTATCTGCATTACATTGACTTTGCAGTGGATTTCATTTTAAACTTTGCACATTTACAGGCAAGGCAAGAAAGTTATGATTACAGTTGACTAAGAAAACGTAGGATTTAACAACCTTGACAAGTGTAAAAGTAAATCTGCAAGTGACAGATGGTAGGAGATGAGAGACAAAAAGAATGTGGAGGATGCATGGAGGCAGTGACATCTTCATCCTACACCGAAGGGAGTCAAAAGCCTTAGGTAAATTTTATAGCACAAGAAATTGAGGAGTGAAGACATGACTTAACATCATAAAGTTTCCCAGCACAAGAAGTAGTTACGGCCATCAGTTGTTGGGAGACATGTGCATGTAGGCAATAGAATGAGTCAACGCTTTAAAGTTCCTCTTGAGTTAATGTTTTTCCCTAAAACCAATCGAGACATAGAATTAAAGCATACGTAGTTTTAATGTGTTATAGTTTAGAGTTTGGACATTACTTCCAGAAAAGTTATATTAGGAGTCTGTTATAAGCTAGGGATTAGTTAAGAAGAAGATTTTCTATATTTCAGATAAATGTTTTTTATTGGATTTTTAATATTAATAGAAAACATTTAAGAATTTATTTTTAAATAAAAATATTTGTTACAAATTATAAACATTTATTAAAAAGTAGGAAGAATAAAGTCAGGTTCGAAAAGAATAAGAAATTTTAAATGTTCCAATTTGCATGATACAAAATTTTAATTCTTGCCTAAATTAATGTTTCCTAGGACTGTTAAGATTTGTACTATTTCACTTTCATTCAGTCACCTAGACAAGTGCAAAGTGCAGTTAACCATCAGAAATTATAGGCTATATACTTTGACCAAATGTCATTATGAAATTGTAGTACTGTATTTGATATAATGCCTTGTAAAAATAGAAATAATCTTATGGCCCTGTGTACTTGAAAAATGTTAAATGCTGTGTTGAAATTGACCTCAGCGTGACAAGGAAGACAAGAGTGCATAATGTTTATATTCTTGTCATCAAACACCAAGGCACTGTTCATACTATCTATCCACTTGCAGCTGTCTGAAGTGAGATCAAAGCCTGTGTATCTTCATCCATAGATAGACTATATGCATCACAGCACTCATTGTTCTCATGCTTACAATTCCTGTCCCTTGTTTACTAAAATAAAGCAAAGATTTGCAAGAGAACGTTTTTAACCACACGGCTAGTCAGATTTCATCACTTAGGATAAGGATAATAACAAAAATTAGGGAGAGGCTAGTCTCAAGTAATCAAATATGCCCATACACATACTAGGTGAATTCTTTGTTGAACAGAAAGCATTGACTTTGTTGAGTCCAACCCTGTACTGCTATAATAATTAGGTCAGCACTGCCTCTGGCATTTCTGATTCAAACTTAGCCTACAATTTCATTTCTTCCTTAACCCATGGAGATCTTCGCCTGGACTTTTACATCCCTGGTCCTAAACTACCTTCATGTATGTGGTTTCTTCTTACATACCAGCAACACAGAAGCTGGCTTTCTGGCCAGCTTTTTCCTTTTCTGTTCAACACATGAAGTGAGATCATGTCAGTCGTTTCATTAGAGTCCCCACAAATAATAATTACAACTTTTTTATGGTGATATCCTGGTGGTTGGGGTAATAAACGACCTTACTCTTCAGTTGAGATTCTCCATCAAGAGGAGAAATACTTGATCCAACGGTATAAAAAAACTTAAAACTTACAATAACCATGATACCTAGTCAAAAAGGTGAAACATTCTGCTGGACATCATGGAAATGTGCTGTGAGGTTACTGGTTTGAATCATACCCTCCAAAATAAGTCTTCTTCTCTTACAAGCACTCCCATTCACTTCGTGTTATTGAAATATCTACCTCATATTCTACTCCTGACTTTACATGGGATCTTCCGTGTCACATTCAATTAACATCTCCTACCATTTCCATTTTTAATGTGAAATTACTTCTCCATCTAATGATCATGTTGAATGAATAGATCAGTTGGGTTTGTTCTCAACACTTGAATTCTTTGACTTCCTTTTCTCTTTTGCTATACATCTTAATCCAGCATTTTCTTGTAGTTATTTGTATATTCTTCCTTTCACACCTTTGTCTCTTACACCTATGTCATCTCTTTTACTAGAACCAGAACAGTACAGTAGGCATCTGTGGCACAACACAAATTTGTAAGCAGGTGCATCATAAACAATTTTATTTAGAGTCAGCACCTCCTTGTTGAGTTGGGGTGGTTTTTTGTTTTTGTTTTTTTTTTTTTTTGCATTGTTAAAAGGTTCAACAAAATTGATCAAGAAAATCAAATTTGGTCAGACCTTTTTAAGAAATGATAATTATCATCGATATGGGGTTGCAGGTATCTCTTCAATATGCTGATTTCATTTTATTTGGGTATATGCCCTGAAGTGGAATTGCTGGGTCATTGGATAGTTTTAGTTCTACTTGTAATTTTTTTTTTATTTCTGAGAGAGAGAGAGAGCACGCGAGCAAGAGCGAGAGAGCACGCATGTCAACAGGGGAGGGTCAGAGAGAGAGGGAGACACAGAATCTGAAACAGGCTCCAGGCTCTGTGCTGGCTGTCAGCACTGAGACCGACGCGGAGCTCGAACCCACAAACTGTGAGATCATGACCTGAGCTGAAGTTGTATGCTCAACTGACTGAGCCACCCAGGAGCCCCTCTACTTGTAATTTTTTGAGAAACAGACATAGCATTTTCCATAATGGCTGTACCAATTAACATTCCCACCAAAAATGTGTAAGCGTTGCCTTTCTCCAAATCCTCACCAACATTTGTTATCTTTTGTATTTTTTTTTAATACTAGTCATCCTATTTGGTGTAAGGAATAATCTCATTGAGATTTCTGTTTGCATTTTCCTAATGATTAGTGATGTTGAACACCATTCCATGTACCTATTGACCAATGTAGCTCTTCTTTAGAAAAATACCTGTTTTTCTCCTTTGCCCATTTTAATTGTTATTAAATTTTTTTCTTTTCAAAAAAAATTAAAAACAATTTTTAGTGTATATTTATTTTTGAGTGAGAGAGAGAGAGAGAGACAGCCCCCAAGCAGGGGAGGGAAAGAGAGAGAGGGAGACACAGAATCTTAAGCAGACTCCAGGTTCTGAGCTGTCAGCACAGAGGCTGATGTGGGGATCAGACCCATGAGCCATGAAATCATGACCTGAGCCAAGGTGGACCACTTAACCAACTGAACCGCTCAGATGCCCCTTGTGTGTGTGTGTGTGTTTAATTTTTTAAGTTTATTTATTTATTTTGAGAGAAACAGAGTATGAGCAGGGGAGGGCCAGAGAGAGAGGGAAAGAGAGAGCATCCAAAGTAGGCTCTGCACTGTCATCACTGAGCCTGAGGTGAGGCTCAAACTCATGAAACCATGAGTTCATGACCTGAGCCAAAACCAAGAGTCACATGGTCAACTCACTGAGGCACCCAGGCTCCCCTTAGCCTTTTTATTCTATTGAGTGGTAGGAGTTCTTGATTTCAAATACTAATCTCTTATAAGGTAGGTGGTTTGTCTCCTATTATGTAGATTGCTTTTCAATTTATGGTTTGCTTTGCAGGAAATCTTTATTTTGGTATACTCCCAACATTTGTTGTCTGTTGTTTGGGTGTCTCTGCTAAGAAATCATTTCCAGGACCACTGGCAAGAAGCTTTTTCCCTATGTTTTCTTCTGTATCCTTTGTCGTTTCAGACCTTACATTTAAGATTTTCATCCATTTTGAGTTAATTTTATAAGCGACATAAAATATATGCATGTGGATATGCAGTTTTCCCAACACCATGAGTTGAAGAGCTTGTCCTTCCTCACTGTGTTTTCTCTGCATTCCCATGTTCATTGTAGCATTATTTGTAATAGTCAAGATATAGAAACAATACATATGTGTTTTGACTGATGGATAAAGGTGATAAGAGATATATATCATCTTATTCAGCCACGAAAAAGAAGGAAGCCCTACCATTTGTGACAACATAGGTGAAACTGGAGGCCACTATGGTAAACAAAATAAGCCAGACAGAGAAAGATAAATACTGCATGGCATCACTTATATGTGGAATCTTTAAAAAAATTTTAAAAAGCCTATTTCATAGAAAGAAGACAACAGTATGGTGGTTCCAGGGGCTGAGGAGAGGAGCAAATGGGGAGATGTAGGTTAAAGGGTACAAACTTGAAATTAGAAGAAAAATAAGTTCTGAGCATCTAATGGAATACATGATTACTGTAACTAATAATATGGCATCATATAATTGAAAGTTGCTAAGGGTAGATCTTAAGCATTCTCACCACATGCCCCAAAAGAGTTAACTATATGAGATCATGGATTTGTTAATTGTCTTGATCTTGGTAATCATTCCACAGTGTATCTGTCTAGGCATCATGGTGTACACTTTAATAGATACAATTCTATTTTTCAATTACTCCTCAATAAAGTCAGGAAAAAAGAAATTTATCAGATAGTATGGAAAATAATCTTTTTATTTTTTATTTTGGAGAGGGCATATATTCGTATTTTTGATAGCTCCTTAAATGAGATATGGTCATGAATAGTTGCGGAATTGATACATGCTGCTTATCCTCTGGTATCTCACCTTAAACACTGCCCTTGAGATTTGTGTGTTTTGATTATGTTACAGATGTTACCGAGTTGTTTTAAACAAAATTGAAAATCACTGCCTCCCCTTCACAAAAACTGGGATAGGTTCACAAAACATGATTCAAAGTCTGAACTCATATTGTTAATATGCCCTGTGTTCTCTGTTACTGGATTCACATATGAGCCTCTCTTTCTCATCTTACCACATTAACATACTAAGAATGGAAACCCAAAATGCCACTCCAAAGGAGAATTTTAATTTAAATATCTTCCCATCATTAAGATAGGTCTTAGTTTCTCCAAAAGAATTGAAAAAAAAAAAAAAACCTGAGCCACTATTTTAAAAAATGTTTAATACCTTCTGTTGGTTCTTTCACTCATTTCCGACACCTCTTCTTTCCTAGAAGACTAATTGGAAATTATATATTCTCTTTGGAATTCACTTAGTGTATTCTTTCTTTTTCTAGGACATATGCCACCTTCTACATTGTTAAGAATTTACAGTTTATAGTTATTACATTTTTTGCTGTGGGATTAAAAGTTAGTTGAGAATAGATACTGTTTCTTATTCATCTACCTACTTCAGTCACCAGTGACCCATGTGCCTGGTGTTAGATAAGTGTTGAATTAAAACTTTCACTTTCCTTCTAGACCTCATTAGTGTCTTAGGTATTTTATGGGTAGTTTAACCAATGTATTGATGTTATCTTTTTCTTTAGTATTATCCATAATGAGTATAATTTGTTGATTTAACCAGTAGAAATAATAGGTCAAGCAAAGAATTAGCTCAGGTCACTCTATTATTTCTCATCTGGAACAAATAGCTTCTGAAATAGGATTCCTAGTGAAAATTCTATAAAGAAGTGTAAGAATGTCAAGGGAAAGCATATCACTGTTGATTTTACATAAAATTGCTTAGCTTATTCCTAAAATCAGGTTATAAATTGTTAAAAATTTATGCAAGGCAAATCACATGTCTATTTTCTTGATTTTGGGAGAGTGTATCATCATAACAATTTGTATTTATATGACCAGAACATAGCTGTAAGATTCAAAGCAATAGCCCATAGAGGACAAGTTACTGTGAAACTACCCATGTTCCAAAACAAGCTATTGTCATTTGAGTATTTTGAGTTAACTGTTCCTCAACTTAAGACATAAATGAGTGCTGATTCATAGAGGTACATGTACCATAGTGCTTACTGTGGCAGTATCAACAATAGCCAAATTATGGAAAGAGCCCAAATATCCATCAATTTATGAATGGATCAAGATGTGGTATATATAGACAATTGAATACTATTCAGCAATGAAAAAGAATGAAATCTTGCCATTTGCAACAATGTGGATGGAACTGGAGAGTATTATACTAAGTGAAATGAATCAGAGAAAGATATATATCATATGTTTTCACATATGTGCAGAAACCATAAGAGACTTTTAAATACAGAGAACAAAGTGAGGGTTGGTGGGGGCGGAGGGGTGGGGTACAGGGAAATTGAGTTATGGGAATTGAGGAGGGTGCTTGTTGGGATGGGTAGTGTATGTAAGTGATGTATCAAAGGAATCTAATCCCAAAGCCAAGAGCACAGCATATATGTTAGCTATCTGGACAATGAATTATATAATAAAAATAAAGAAATAACTAGAATTTTAGTAATGTGAAAAGCCAAGGATAAACTCAACACCACAGGTTCACTGGCTTTTCACAATGTTATGTTTTATTTCCTTGCACGTCTCATATACTTAAAGTTAGGAAACATGTAGATGGCATTTCTCCAAATTATAAAACACAATTCAAGACAATTAAGGGTGTTAAATATATCAGTATAGTTTATACTAAGTTTATTTGTTAAACTATTTGTTCATTTATGAAATAGGTATCCTGTAACTTTTTTGTGCTGCAAATCTATTAGACTTGATCCTTGCTTTCCTGGAGTCCATGTCTCAGCAGAGAAAGTGGATATCACACAAGTACTAAGAAATAAGATAAATATTAACAAAGAGAATTGTTAATTATCATTATAAATGTGCATGCCTTTTTTCTATAACATTAAATCTTTTGAAGGCATTTATGGATTTTTTAAAGCACCAAGTATACTGTCTTGTAAATAGGTGATAAATATGTGTTAAATGAACAGGGAAATCAATACATAACTATGGTAGTCATGTTGAGTGCCTAAAGGCTATCATGGGGTATGATGAATGGCTTGCAAAAGTATTTTGCATGAGGGTTAGAATGCATGCCCTCCAATTTTATTAGAAATGGAATAAGAAAAAAATTAAGATTTTCAAGTAAAAAGTGCAGGGCTTAGAATAGATGTACGAAAGCTTTCCAAAGAGTTGGTAGTCATTAAATACTATAATTTATGAAGTTGTCAGATTCTTTTCACATGTCTTTGAGAAGAAGATAGGAATTTCATCTGTTCAGGATACTTTAATTGTTTCTACATTATGCCAAAACATCTGCTAGTTTCAGTCAATAGTAAAAACTCCATACTGTCAGTTCAGAGAATAAAATCACCTCAGTCATTTCTCTGGCGTCTTGTAGCTCCAACAAACCTGTTGATTGACATTTTTATTTTTCTTCAAATTATTTTAGCTTCTTGGCAACTCCAGGCTTTTATAGTTCTGAGTGGGGGAGATTAAATAAAATTTTTAAATTCTTTTTCTGCTATATATGAATTAAACTTTTTATTCATGACGTCTGAATATAAAATATATGTTACCTTTATATAACTTGAAGGAAGCTTACTTTCAGTACCTTTGAAAACATTTAAAGTGAGAAAATGTTAAGGTCTATATTTAGATTATAAGGAAAATTGCTAGAACTTAAGAAGTTGTCCTAAATATTCAAAGGTGAGTGCTTTTTCTATTATTTCACTTGTGTAGTCATCATATATAGTGACGTGCAGTGAAAAACCTTCAGAAAGTATACCAGTTATACCAAAAGTGAGGAAATTAAGAAGAAAATTGCTTCTTAAATGTTTTTGGAAAAAATAGTAAGAGCTTGGTTGATGTTCAGTGAATACCTATTGCATAGATTAATTGCCTGACTGCTCTATATGGTGAGACACTGTTCGGATGTATATATGATAAGAGACAGTATTGTTAATCTGTTAATTCAGTGTGCCTAAAGCATTACTTAATCTGAAATCTTTGGCTAAGGGCTAATTGTTTCATGTTCTACTTGAGTTTTTACCTCTTGATCTTATAAGGTGATTATTTCTAGCAAACAACATAAATAGCTCCTTTTTATGGACATTTATATGTGTATGAGTGATCAATATCTAAGGTTATAGTTTAATTCAGTTTAAAAATAATAGACCTTTATGAGATGTTCCCTTGTGAACATAGAATTTAGACTAAGGGCTTTACTTTTTTTGGTTTTGTTAATGGGTTTTGTTGTTGTTTTGTTTGAGAGAGAGAGAGAGAGAGAGAGAGAGAGAGAGGTTTGAAGTAGGGGCAGAGAGACAGGGAGACACAGAATCTGAAGCAGGCTCAATGCTCCAGGCTCTGAGCTTTCAGTACAGAGTCTGACGTGGGGCTCAAACCCACAAACTATGAGACCATCACCTGTGCTGAAGTCAGATGCTTAACCGAGTAAGCCTCCCAGGTGCCACTACATTTCTTTCTTAGCAGTTACATGAACTAAGTGGGGAAGGTACCCATTTTACAGGTGAAGTAATAAAGATAAGGGGTCAGTGTTAAAAAAGTAAGTGATTAAAAACAACAGCTTTCGTGATCAGTTACAGTCCTTATTCTTATAAAATAATATACCATTTTGATTATAACTATTCAGTCAGTGTTACTTTGTATGTACTCAAAGTATTATTAGTAGCTATAAAAATTAAGAATCAAAATTCAACCTTATAAAAGATTATTGATCATTTACATAAGGTTCACTAGGAGTGTTTCAAACCTGTGGGTGGTTCTTTAAGTAATATTTAGATACCCTTGTTCTTTTTGGTTTGTGGCTCTGCCATTTTAAAAAGTGGCTTCCGTAGCTCCTGAGTGGCTCACTTGGTTAAAAGCCTCTGACTGTGGCTCAGGTCATGGTCTCAGTTTCCTGAGTTTGAGCCCCATATCAGGCTCTGTATTTATAGCCTGGAGCCTGCTTCAAATTCTGCCTCTCCCTCTCTCTGCCCCTCCCCAGAGCTTGCTCGCTCGCTCGCTCTCTCTCTTTCTCTCTCTCACTCTCTCTCTGAAAAATAAACAAACACTAAAATACTTTTTTTTTAATGACTTCAAAGTCACTGTGTTTCTTTGCTTCAAGTCTGAGGCAGGAGGGGATATATGTGTAGGATGATGAATGGAGTTTCTTAAGAGTCAATACTGGAGGCTGCACTTTTCACCTGCACTCACCTTTCATACTGTGAACCTCTAGTATACAAAAGGGGTGCTGGAATAACAGCAAAACATTCCCATTTAGGGAAGCAAAAATGGGAGATATGCAGCAGTTTTGGCTCACAACAATGAATTAATCTTGAGAGGAAGGCATTGTGATAGCCCCTTTCCCCTGGTAATTAGGACAGTTTCTTAACTCTGGCTGATTTTATTCTTTGATGGCAAATTCCTTGTTTTTAAATAAGTAAGGCTCCCATTTTTATCTTCTGCAAGCTTTATCCTTTGTCATTATTCTATACATGAAATAGGTTGTGAGGATTATTATTTCCTTCAATATTACTTAGTTTTTACAAGCCTCTTTTTTGCACATGTAAATCAGGAACCATGATATTTTTGGTAACATAACCAGAATTACATTTTTAAAAACCTTAATAGGCCTATTTTCCGTTTGATTCCAGGTAGTTTGTATGTGTTAACCACATTGAAATTATTTTCCAGACAGAACTAGAATACAGTATACTCTCCGGTTCTTTACTGGTAGTGTGTTGGCGGTTTCCTAGATACTAAATCCCTTTGGAGTGATAGGAGGTTCATTTGGAAAGCAGGGATTAACACAGTAGCTGTTTTACAGGATTAACATGTGGATGAAGCATGGAAATGTATATAAATCACTTAGCTCATAGCCAGATAAACCGTAAATACTGAAAAAATTTGAGCTGTTGATTACAGAGCAGTCTCTCTATTTGAATTACCACCATTGCAAATTATCCTCACTAAGCCCATTTAAACTTCGGATGTGAAGGCAGCTGTATTCACACTGATCACATTTATCCAGCACTTTTTACTCCACTGATAAAATGAAGAATTCAACTCAGATTTTACTTCACTGCCAGACACTGGTGTTTCCCATATTTGTTTGGCTCAAGTGTGTTTAGAGCTTTTGGCATCTCTAGGATTATCGTGACCAGAACTAACATCAAAGAGGTGCTCATTTTAAAATCAGACCAAGGTAGAGGGGACTAGAACATTATTTATTTTGCCATGTAGTAACAATAAGCTGTGGCATTTATTACTGAAGAGTCACAGAGAATGGCTTAATGCATTTAAGGGGCCTGGCAGCAAACGTTAAGACCGGAGAATCCAGAACTAGTATCCTACAGAAAAAGATTCTTAGAGTTTAAATTTGAGAACCCCTATTTAATGAGGCTCTACTTATCTTGAGGGTGTCTCTGGGACAGAAGTTTCAGGCCAGTGAGTAGCTTATAGGAATATTTGTTGTCGTCGGTGCTGGTAGCACATCTTCCTGGGGTCCTGATGCAGATGTCTGTTTAGTTTGGTGAATTTAGTAAGGTGAATCCAAGGTATGACTCTCTGTAATTTTAAGGCAGAGTGTATGATTTATAGGACTAGGCAGGGCCCTGTCCATATAGGATAAAGTTAATCCTGGGATGACCCATTTTTCCACATTTTGAGATACATCCAGTCCCCGGGTTCATTTGGGCGAAGGTGAATTTCAGTGGGTTGAAGGAGGCAAACACTTCCATGCTTGTTGAATGCATCCACTGTCTGTCAGAGATCAATTATATGCTTAATGGCCAGAGCAACCTCCAGGTGAGAAGGAGTCAGAGACTTTTGGAAAAGCCTCCCATAAGTCCTTCCAAATGGGATGAACTTGTACTTTGCCCTTTGAGTCAGCTCTCATTCTGGTGAGAGCTACCGGCAGTCACATGAGCCAGTGTTCCTACGTTTCCTGGCACAACTTGCCAGGATCTTTTTTAGGGTTTTGTTAGCACATTCTGTTTTCCTGGAAGCCTGAGGGCTCCAGGCAGTTTGTAGCCTCCCCTTAATATTTAAAGCCTTGGTTACCTCAGAAATAATTTTTGATAGAAAGGCGGGCCCATTCTCATTTTGGGTTGACCTTGATAATCCAAATCAAGGAATTAGCTCTTAATAAAAGAATTTTGCTACTTTATTAGCTCTTTTGTCTTTTGTTATAGGGAAAGTCCTCAATCTATCCAGTAAATGTATCTATAAACACCAGAAGGTATTTGAATCCTCCAGGGACCATAGGCCTTACAGTAAAGTTTGTTTGTCAGTCCTGCCCTGGCATTGTACAGGGAATACTCTGACTTCAGGGGGTACTGGAAGTCTGGTTTGTACATCATTTGTCTGGCATTAAGCACATTGGTTTTTTCTTTTCTCATTATTTCCTTCATCATTTGTGTGTTGACAGTCTTTATTAACTATAGGTATAAAGCTTCCTTAACATAATGAGTTGAGTCATGTGTAGTCTTAAGGATTTGTCATCTGGTCTTCATGGGTACCCAGATTATCTCACTGTTATTTATCATCCTTCCTCTGACTATTAGGGACCATCCATAGTCCAGTTTTACAGCCCCTTTTATCTCTTCCTGGAAGTAGGATGGAGGGAGCTTCTATGTTGGTAGAGAGGGAATTTGTGGCACTTTCAAAATCTCCCCAGATTTGGCAGACTATTTTGTGACTGCATCAGCCAAATTATTTCCCTTTGTTACCTCTGAATTTCCCTTTTGATGGACTCTACAATGAGCCATTGCCAATTCTTTCTGTGTGGCTACTAACAGTCTGTGGATTTCCTTGCCATATTTAATTTCTGTCTGCATTTTTTAGAAGCGTTCTTTCCCTCCTTTTGGCTCCACTGGCATGAATTACAGAGAAAACATATTTAGAATCAGTATAAATAGCTAACACCACACCTTGGCCTTAGCCGATTCTTTTTTTTTAAATTTTTTTAAAGTGTTTTATTTATTTTTGAGAGAGAGAGCGAACAGTGGAGGGTCAGAGAGAGAAGAAGATACATACAGAATCCAAAGACAGGCTCCAGGCTCTAGGCTAGCTGACAGCACAGAGCCCAACACGGGGCTCAAACCCACGAACTGTGAGATCATGACCTGAGCTGAAGTCACACGCTTAACCAACTGAGCCACCCAGGCCCCCGACCTTAGTCAGTTCTAATGTCTGGTTAATTGGTAATTATTTCTCCCTTTTAGGCAGCAGTGCCTGGAGCCAGTCTTTAGCTTTTACAGTAGCCTTTAGGAGTACTACTGCACATATTGCCCTTTTTGTCTATTTTCCATAAACTGCTGCCATCTAGAAACCACATTTTTTCTGCATTGGACACAGGTTTACTCTGGAGATCTTTGTGGCTAGAGTACATTTGATCAAATACTTGATAATAGGTGGGAATAGACTGGCAGCTGTAATGCGGGAGAGTGGGTGATGGTTATCTATCAGCATGGCCTGCTGTTGTAACCTTCTGTTTTGGGACAGCCACAGATGTCCTTAGGTTTCCAGTAAACTAGAACCTGACGTAGTGTTCAGTCATAGGTTGGCTCATAGTTAGTTTTTCTGCTTCTTTTCTCAAGAAGCGTGTAGCTGCTATAGCTTTTAGGCCAGGGAGCCAACGTCTGGCCACCATGTCCAATTGTCGAGAGAAACAAGCCACCACCATACTTTTTAAGGGCCCCAGCATTTGAGTTAACATCTGTTCAGTTCTTCCATCCCTTTCATGTATATATGAGTCAGCTTGTCGGAATCAGGTAATGCTAAGGCTGGAGGCTTCATCATCATGCTTTAAGTTGCCTAACTTTAGTGTGCAGGGCTGTGGGGGAAAATGTAGTTTTTGTTCTCAATGATGCCAAGTCAAGAGAATGAAAGAAAGTTTGGCGAGTCATTGCCAGATATGTAAGGAAACCAGTTGAATTCAGGATCCGACCAGCTTTATAGGCAAACAACAAACGCTTAAAGACAATCAGAATCTAACATTGACAAAGATGTGTTATTGAAACAGTTTTTCTCTAAAATTACCCTCATTTCCCTCAAAGATAGCCACATGAAGACTAAATCATTTGTAAAACAAGTCCAGTTTTAACAAACTCGGCCTAATTATTTACATAAACTCAGCAATAGCAATTAACCGTAGAGGTTTTTTTTTTTTTTTTAAATTTGCTTTGCTGGAACATTCATAAGGAATTTCAAACTGAATTTTTAATAGCCTCTCAAGGCCAGAAGCTAAGCCAAATACTTGAAATTTGCCTGCATTACCTCTGTATTTGAGTGAATTCCTCTTCTCAAGGTCCCCAAAATATCCTGACATTGCCTGCACCTGACAGGAAGTGCCCTTTATTCAGCTGGTAAAGCTGCTGGCAACTCTGTAAGCAAAGTATCAGGCCAACATTTTCAAGGGACTTTATTGGCTTCCCTAAAATTGGCCTTAGTTTCTAAAAGCTGTCAAGTCACACCTCCATGTATGCATGTTTTTCTCAAGTATGTCATTCCAGTCAAAGCCTTCGTAACATAATCAATGTTTCCAGTGGTGTTCTGTTACGAAAAGAACAGATTCCCATTGAACTTTATGCAAATAATTGTAAATGCCGTTAAAGGAAAAATACTCATTGAGAGTTTATGAATTCTGGAAGGTTCTTGTAAGGAGAAAATAAAATGTTTCAATTTGTTCACAAAGGTGTATTTTAACGTACTTCTCTGTAAGTCATAGATATTTTAAGAGAAAAAGGTTCCTCAAATTTGGAAGACTGGACACTAGAAAACCAGCAGTGTTTCAAACAAGATTCATAAAAGTACAATTCTTTTCCTCAATTCATTCAGTCCCATGGTATTAATTCTTGTTTTGTTTGACCACAGCTTTTCTATTAGTTCCAGAAATTCTTACTCAGCTTAGTTTTATGATCTTAAAGATATCAAAAACATGTATTTGTCAAAAATTCCTTTTCATGAATCTCCTTGAACATGAAACATATTATGCAAGAGCATGAGAACAATAAATATAAATGACAAAAATGCTCAAAAATGGATGTGGTTAAAGATCTGAGGAGAGTTCATTGTAATGCAGTCGACAAGGCATTCCAGATATTTCCTTTTTCAATAATTAGAATACTGAGTGATGACCCTATATGAAGATGTATTGAAACTTTAGGAATTTCAGGGGTGCCTGGGTGGCTCAGTTGGTTAAGCATCCTCTTCTTGATCTCCACTCAGGTCATGATCTCAGTTTGTGAGACTGAGCCCTACATTGGTAGTGCAGAGACTGCTTCAGATTCTCTCTCTCTCTCTCTCTCTCTCTCTCTCTCTCTCTCTTCCACTCCTTTGCTCGTTCACTCGCTGGCTCTCACAAAATAAATAATACACTTAAAAACTTTAAGAATTTCATACAATTATTAGAACAGATATAGTATTTACATATATAACCCATGAAAGTTTGTCATCATCTGTTTGACATTGCTCCCCATGTAGCATAGCATACCAAATAAACAAGTCTAATTAGTCAACCCTCCATTTAGAATTTGAATCTTGGTAATTTTGTTAAAAACCTCACAGGGCTTTTTGTGTGTGTGTGTGTGTGTGTGTGTTTTAACTTTATTTATTTTGATAGCATGAGCAGGAGAGGGGCAGAAAGAGAGAATTCCAAGCAGGCTCCTCACTGGCAGTGCTGCAGAGCCCAGTGCAGGGCTTAAACTCACAAACTGTGAGATCATGACCTGAGCTACATCAGGAATCAGACACTTAACCAACTGAGCCACCCAGGTGCCCCATAAGAAACCTCAAAAGGTTTTTAAAGCACATGCCTAAATAGGATTACAAATTCTTAACAACAACAAAAAACCTTAATACTTAAATTTTTCAAAAAAAAATTTTTAATCTATTTTAGAGAGTGCACAAACAGGAGAGAGAAGTAGAGAGGGAGAGAGAATCCCATCTAGCCTCCACGCCCAGCTCAGAGCCCACCAGGGGGCTCATCTGAGCCAAAATCAAGAGTTGGACACTCACCTAACTGAGCCACCCAGGCACCCGGGAAGCTTAATATTTAATCACCCGTTTATCCAAGCTGGCAATAGAAGATTCTGCAAAGGTTATAGCTTGTTACAAAACTAAGCTCCTTTAATATGGAGAAGTTTTAACTTACTTAACTAATCAAAGGTTGGATAAAGACAAAGCATAGAAATTTTGTTTTTGTGGGTAGATAAAGAAAAACTTTGTTTACAACTTCTTACCAAGAATAAACCAATAATGTAAGAAAACTTTGTCTTTTCAGGAGAGAAAAGCTAAATTTTCATCTAATAACAGTGTACTTTTAAAATTCTTTCGGGACTCCTACGCGGCTCATTCGGTTAGGCATCCAACTTCAGCTCAGGTCATGATGTCATAAGTCATGGCTTTGAGCCCCACATTGGGCTTTGTGCTGGCAGCCTGGACCCTGGAGCCTGCTTCAGATTCTGTGTCTCCTTCTTTCTGTGACGCCCCCCCCCCCCGCTAATGCACTGTCTCTCTCTCAAAAATGAATAAAACATTAAAAAAATTTTAAACCCTTTCATTCCTGACCATACATACGATTTTTTTTTCAAAGATTCTTCTCACAAACCTACTGTTACTTTCTTTTTCATTCATATTTTTTCATAAACTTCTCTTTAATAACCAGTATCATTTTAGGACAAAATTCCTTTTTTTCCCCTCAAGAAAAATGTATTCCCATTTGTTATATGTTTCTTTTCAAAAACACATCTTATTTTACTTGCATACCGAGTTGCTTCCATTATTATTTGTAGCAGTCTCCATTATATTTATCAGAATTTCTACTTTTGGGGACCTTAGTCTCCACTGAAAACACAATAATAGTCAGTTGTGAACTGTGTGTGACACCAGATCTTTAAATCAGAAATTTATGAATATATTTCACAATTTCTCAAATCATGTTTTTTTTCATAGTACGACTTTTTAATAAAGCTATTTAAAGCTATTTGGAACCTATTTAAAGCTGTCAGCACAGAGACAGATGTGGGACTCAAACTCACAAGCTGTGAGACCATGACCTTATCCGAAGTTGGAAGCTTAAAGGACTGAGCCATCCAGGTGCCCCCAAATCAACCATCTTTCTAAGCCATTTTTGGTGATATATTGCAATAGATAAAATATGAATTTAGCGAATAAATTCAGATAGGATAAAAGTTGATTATTATGGTTGATGTTGATAACACCACAAGACCTGTGTATTTTAATTTACCAGATGTTATCCCAGATCACATGAACTTGAAAAACATTTAAGTAATTATATTTCTGAGTATTAGAATGCCCAGTTTTACAAGCACCTTTCTTTTAACCAACTCAGTAGGGCTCTTACCTGTTCCAGGGAAATGCTTCCAGTGACCCAAGAGGCTGTTGCTTCCTTTGTTCAGGTGTGTAAGGGCAGGAGGAGGTACACCAGGGCCAGGTAGCAAGGGTGGAGATTTAAAAAGGGAACAACAACAGATTAATAACAAACAGACCAAACATCCAGGTGGGACAGAGATTACTTTCAACCTCCCAGGCCTTGCCCAACACCCAGGCTGGATAGAGGTTCCTTTTAATCTCCCAGATCTGAGACTAGTCTTTGTTAGATCACTCTCATGTTGTCAGACTGGAGCATCTAAGTCTCCAGTGGCCAGATCGTGTGATCTTCTGTTACCCAGGATGTCTAGACGGGAGTCTAATCGAGTGTTCAATCTTCCAGAAAATTGGCCAAAGAGGCACTGTCATTTCCCCAAGTATTCTGTTTTACTGGCTTGCCCAGACTTTGTGACACAACTCTAGTTTTACCTCTAACAGTTGTGCCATAGACCTGCTGTAACTTGTCCCAACAGAATTCCCTCTGAGTAAAAGTATCACAGTCGCCACTGGATTTGAGGTGAGGACAGAAGGCCAGACTGGTGGTCACAGGCACCAAGAAGGGAGGGTGCCCTCCAAGAACTCCACACTTGGCTCTGGTAACTTGAACAGGTTAGCCCGGGTGAGCAGTTGCTGCCCCCTGGTCTGTTTGTTGCAAAACCAGGGTACTGAAGGGCAGAACCTCAGAAGAACAACTTTTCCATCTGGGTCACCAAATTTGTAACTTAATGTGAGTTCATGCCTTAGTGAGTCACAAATAGAAACTATAACAGGTGAGTTGTTGCACAAAGTAAACTTCTTTTGCATCACGTAAGGAGATCACACAGAATAACTTCCAAAGTTGTGACACCCTGATCAAGAGAGAATACCCATTTACTTAGGGTTACTACGGATATTTAGAAAGGGGAGCCTTGTCATCCTATGTAGGGCCTGGCATAAGTTTGCTCTCATGCACCTTAGAGAAACAAGCCTATACATACATCATGTTACGTAAATGAGGCTTGTGTTCCTGGTTGGACACAGATGTTAGTATTATAATGAGATAAAGAGAACTGTTTCTCACTCTGTGATCTGTCTATGCAGGCATGAGTTGAAAGGTAAGTTCAAACCAGTCGGGGTTGTCTGGGAAGTAGGGGCTCTACCTCCAGGTAATAATTATTGCTTGAGTGGTAGGTTTGGTTTCCATTATGGGCTGCTATGCCTCTGTGATCTTTTACCTGAATTAAGACCTAAGCTGGAATGAAGAGCTTTAGGGAAAATGTGGGACAAAGTCTTGAGAAGAAGCAAGTGAGCTGTGAAGGTCAGGTGTTGGGGTCTAGGCGGTGACACTCCCTTCCTGCAGTTTCCAATACAATAGATTTACCCCCTACCCACTGCTTTCCATTTGTTATCCTCTTACCTGCCCCAGTTGCCTTTTTTTGGTCTACAGCATTGCCTTAGCTTTTGCAGTAAGGAAGTGGGGGAGAGAGAGCAGCACTAAGATTTTTTTCCTCCCTGCAAAGCACAGTAATCAAACGTGAAGTTGTTATCTAGATAGAAGTCATGACTTCCATTAATAAGAGTTTTTTTAGATATTCATCAGTCCTATTCTTGATACAAAGAGGGTGACACCCTTACAAATGAAGATTTTTCTTTTAAACAGAAATGTCTTTTATAAAAGAGTAATTTCTACTCATTTTCTGAGCTTTTCCTATCTCTGCTGTTTCTTTAAAATAATTTCAAAACAGTCCTTAAAACAAAGAGGTGTATTTTGGGGTTGCATATTCTGTTCCCTTTCACTAATTTCAATCAAGTCAAGCATGTTGCCAACCATACCCCTTCTCTTTATATTTTTTTGGCTCTGACTCAATAGGTCATCCTTTGTACATAAAAATAATGTCTGAAATAAGTCAGCTATTTGAATTTTATATGAACTTGGTAACTGACAATTATTCATCTAAGAAATAAATGTAACCCTGCCCCAAGATCTTGGCCAGTGTATATACATATTTTCTTCCACCTTGTTCAAAGAGATTTCAAAGAATACATTTTTAATGTGTCTTTCCCAAAGTTTCATTCCTAAATAATAATTTAATTTTCTACTCTTGATGCACCTGATCCTAAGGAGAAATTTATGCCTATAATCCAGTTCTCTAAATGCCACTTAATTGTTCTTAAAACTAATGAATTGGTACCATTAGCTGCAGAACCAAAGCTCTCTTGTAGATGGGAAGGTAGAAAAAGCAAACAATAATTTCCATATTAAAATATAATTTCCACACATTTAAGGTAATAATTAAACTTGTTTTTTGCTTCCCCAAGTTTTTTCTTCTCACCAACCAGTCTTTTCAGGGGAATTCAAGTCAGTAATTGTTAAAACATCTGTCGTCTAGGCTTTCTTTTGCATACACAAAATGTCAACATTTGCCTACCTGGAAAGTTACTGTCAGTGAAGCATTACTTCACTTGCTATACTGCTAAGATGCAGTCATTAGATAGATCTGAGATGGAGTCCAGACCTCGGTGGTTTCAAATCTCTTTCAGGGATTCTAGATCAATGGTTTTCAAAGTGTATTTTCAGTACGAGTAGCATTGGTAATATTTGGGAACTTGTTAGAAATGAAATTTCTTAGAAATATTTTCTTTGAAACCATCCGGTGATTCTGTGCCTTCTAAAATTTGTTATCTGTTGTCCCATCAGCACAGTTTTGAATAACAGCATTGAAGGAATCTGGAAAGTGCTTCGATTCCCTTGACTTTGCTCATTTCTGTATAATTGTCCACAAGGCTTGACTAGTTATACGTAAGTGGAATGGAGACCACTCTTCGTGACACTGCTTCCTTACCAAGATAAACCTCCTTCAACAATCTAAACATCTTGAGTCCAGAGATCTGCTTCATCACACAAAATTCCTTGGTTGTTTTTTTTTTTTCCCCTTTAGGTCTAGACACGCTTTTCTAAAATCTAAACACGATACTAAAGAATCTTGAAAACAAAACCATATCTGTCACTGGAACATTTCAGACATTTGGTATACTGGCAAAAGGATCTGATGGACACTCTATGAATTCAGCATGTATTCAGCCAAGAAAGAGAAAGTTAGCAGATGCTAGGTGACTACACAGAGCAGGATTAAATGAATAGTGTCTTGACTAGATTCTTGGTTTCCTAATAATGTACATATCGGCCAGTGACACTTTCCAGACTGATGTTCCTTTGAAGTAAAACAACTGAATAATTTGTATACTACTGTTCTCTGCTAGAGGAGTAGATCGCCATAGCAGACATAACTGCCATGATCATCTCATTTCTATTTAAATAAATGTATAAAGGTCTTGTTTCTTGAGTGAAACTCAGTGCTGACAGGAGCACTCCTTCAACGAGGGCAGACAAGTTTGATCTTTGACCAGGTATTTCTGCATAATATTTCTGCTGTCTGATTTTCAAGGACTAAGAGTTCTCCTTTGCAGTATCATTCTCCCATTTTTTTTTAAATACAGCATTTAGGCATTAAGGAGGGCACATGTTGGGATGAGCACTTGATACCGTATATAAGAGATGAATCACTGGGTTCTACTCCTGAAGCCAAGACTACACTGTGTGTTAAGTAACTTGAATTTAAATTAAAACACACACACACACACACACACACACACACACACGGCATTTCTTGTTTTAGGCATTTCTTCTTTATAATATCTTTATATATATTAAAGATTTAATTCTTGGACTACCATCTATGTTGGATATCTTTTTCTAGCTCACCGAACTTTACATATATTTTTATATATAAAGCATTGTTTCTTAATCAGATGTATTAATTTTTCCTTTTATGTTTATCCCAAATTTTAGACACATAATCCCAATCTAAGTATCAGATAAATATTCACATCCATTAAGTTCTGAGTATTTTTTCCAAGTTTTTATTTTTCACCTTTACATTAAAAAAAGTTTTTTAAGTGATTTATTTTGAGAGAGAGAGAAAGAGAGCCTGAGCAGGGGAGGGGCAGAGAGAGAATCCCAAGTAGGCTCCACACTGTCAGGGTGGAGCCCAATGCAGGGCTTGAACTCACAAACCATGAGATCATGACCTGAGCAGAAACCAGGAGTCGGGAGCTTAACTGACTGAGCCCCCCAGGCTCTCCTCACCTTTACATTTTATAAGATATACATTGAAATGAACTTTGTTATAAGGTGTGAGGTGGTTTTCTACATTTCTTTTTTCTCAGTTGCACTGTTTTTTTTTAATATAATTTTTAAATAATCTTTCCCTTCTAACTCATTTCAAAGTTCATCTTTAGGGGTGCCTGGATGGCTCAGTCGGTTAAGAGTCGACTTCGGCTCAGGTCATGATCTCACAGTTTGTGGGTTCAAGCCCCGCGTCAGGCTCTGTGCTGACAGCCAGCTCAGAGCCTGGAGCCTGTTTCTGATTCTGTGTCTCTCTCTCTCTGTGACCCTCCCCTGCTCATGCTGTCTGTCTGTCTGTCTCTCTCTCAGAAATAAACATTAAAAAAAAAGTTCATCTTTAAAATGGTCTATATCCTTATAAATTCAGGCATACATCTACACTTTATTCAAGTACTTACTTTTTAATGTTTTGAACTGATAGAATAAGTCATCATCTATTCTCTTTTTGCCAGATATACTTGAGAATTTCATCTCTTTCTTCCCAAAGAAATCTAGTCTCTTATTATAACATTAATTTCCATTTCTCTAAAACATAATTCGTGTTGAATTTTAATTACTTTAACAGTAATTGAAATCATGTAAATAACAAAATTTATCTTTCAGAAACAATTTATCTCTTGTTTTTCTTTGTGTATTATTGCATGGTCCTCGATAAAGAATTTTATAGCCTTTTTATATTTAATATAAGAGCCCTTAAGCTACAATATATTTAAAGCATATTGAGCATCGTATTTATATAAATCAGTGGACATTTGTCTTAGTCCATTAAGGCTGCTTGAATAAAATACCAAAGACAGAGTGGCTTATAAATAGCATAAGTGTATTCTTCGCATTTTTAGGGGTTGGTGCATCGGAGATCAGGTTGCCATCGAGGTCAGGTTAGGGCCCTCTTACAGATGGCAGACTTCTCGTTAGGTTCTCATATGGGGGAAGGGGCAAGGGACTGCACTTGGGCCTCCTTTATAAATCATTATAAAAGTGTCATTCAGAATCCTCATGACCTAGTCATCTCCCAAAGGCCCCACATACTCATATTGTCACATTGGGTGTTAGGATTGCAACATGAGTTTTGGGGGGAAACAAATATGCAGGCCACAGCATTATATGAATGGAAAATATTCTCACTATTTTAACTAAAGTTTATCAAATGCCATTTACAATACAATATATGAATGTATTCTGATTTTCAAAAATGACCATTACGGTTAAAATATTCCTAGAATATTTTACCAAGCCCCTTCCCTTTCCTAGATTGATGTATATCAGCCAGAGAGGTCTCTCATGGATTTATAGCTTTACTTGTCTCTACCGTAGGTCATTTGGTATTTTTAAATATAACTTTTATGTAATCATTTTGTACATGTTTTCTCAGTAAGTCACCTTGATTAATACATTTTACAAATCAATACATGTATGTTGGTCACAAACATATTAAGTACTACGGAGTGTCCCATGGAATTCTGTGATTTTCGTCAGTACCCTCTTGATGGACATTTAGCTGTTAATCCATTTGTCATAACTATGGATATCAGTACAAATAAATAAAACACTTCTGTGCATGCCTCTTAAGGGACATGTGTGAATATCTCTAGTGTAAATACTCAGAAGTGGAGTTGCTGGATCATAAAATATGTGACTTCTTATTTCAATGTATTCTATTAATTGCTCCCCAGAGTAGTTTTAGGCATTGAGTCTCCAATCTGCAGATCATTAAATCGTTTGCTTATCACATATCATTCTATCCTCAGTGTTATTAAACTTTGAAAAATGTTTATTTCTTCATTTTTTACAGGGTAGGCAAACATTTTTATTACCAAGAGAGTAGACATTAGAAAGTAGCAATATGCCAGTTCAGAGTTGGAGATGATTTTTCAGTGTTAATCTTTACAGGATATTATCACACAGTCTTTTATATTTCAGCTAGCATACACATTTCATTCTGTATCTACTTAAGCCAGTATCTCATACATACTTGTTTGATCACAGGAGTGGTTAACAAGTTCTCAGTTAATGTTTCTCATACATCAAGTTGTGTGTGTGGTTTTTGTTTCTAACTTGCCCAGTTGGCATTAGTGTGTCAAATCAAGACAAAAATCTAAGACTTCTGATACTCAGAGCAATATTGTTTCCGGCCATATGAAATGGCCCTTGACCTAAGTAATCTATGCACAACTAAAAATTATACTGCTCTCTGTGATGTGCTGGCAATCTTATAACTTTCCTTTTATAATGTGAGTAATTCTTAAAAGCCAAAAATAGGTAAGATTATAGATAGTTAACAAGTAGTTGATTCTTATTTGTTTTGTAGGCATGGGATCCAAAGAATGTGTTCTTAGTTATTTAAGCAGTGATTGCTAAGCTTTTGTTAATTAAATTGTTATGCTTAATTGATTGTTTAATCATGTTTTGTTTCTTTGTTTATATTTAGGGATTTTTTAAAATTTTATAAGTACAAATTGATTGTTGGTAACATAGGAAATATTTGAGACTGTGTTGTTTATGTTGTCCTATAATATAACCACCCAGCAAGCATCACTACTAACATTTTTATTCATTATTTTTGCATATGACTGTGTGCATATGCAAAACATATCCAGACATGTTTACATATGCTTCAGAATTACTATATAATCAGTGTGGTTTTTCATTCAAGTCCTCAGATGTACACACGGATAAACAAATGTGTACATTTACATATACATTGACATACCTAGGCAAAGCATACGTGGACTTCAATGCATACATATCTACCTATAAACTTATACATATTTATTACTTTTATATTCATACATACCTGTCCATATATATATATGTAGAAATATTTTTCTGCATTATATATAGTCTTAAATGGAGGATGTAAGGTAGATGGAAAAGCAAAGCATATAAAAGCTTTGGTTTGACTTTTGGCTTAGTTAATGACTGGTTTTGTGATTCTAACACTCTTCACCTTCATGATGCTACATTTCATGCAGTCTCCTTACCAGTACAGAATGGTAGGAGGTGTTACCTAATTGGGTGCTGATTGTTGTTGAATGGGTTAGGTATAACATTTTTCCATTTTCTTCTTTATTCAGTTTGTGCTTTCTTCCAAGTATGGCTCCTGCCAGGGTCTATTTACTTTGCTTATAAAGGAAGTTGTATTTTTTTCTTAACCACCTTTTTGGATTAGTGGATGGGAAATTTTCCTTCATCTTTATTTTCAGATAGTTAATTGATCATATGTGATTGTATCTGTTGTTAGAATTATAATTGATATATAGCATTGTATTAGCTTCAGCTTTACAAAATAACAATTCAGTATTTGTACGTACTGTGATTCATCACCTCAAGCCTTACTAACATCCATCACCACTATAGTTAAAATTTTTTTCTTGTGAGATCATTTAAGATGCAGCAACTTTCAAATATACAGTATAGTTTCATTACTAATAATCACCTCACTGTACATTATATCCCAATGACTTACTTATTTTATGACTGGAATTTTAAGTTTTTACCATCTTCATCCATTTGGCCCACCCCTCCCTCCACTTATGGCAACTACCAGTCTTTTCTCTGTGTCTGTAAGTTCAGGTTGGTGTTGTGTTTTGTTTTGTTTTGTTTAGATTCAGATTCCTCATATGATTATATCATCCAGTGTTTGTCTTTCTCTATCTGACTTATTTCACTTAGCATGATGCCTTCAAATTCCACCCATGTTGTCAGAAATGGCAAGATTTCCTTTTTTGATGATTATATAGTGTTCAATTACATATATTTTATAGATAACCATATTTATTAATATTTACTTTAAAAAATTTTAACATTTATTCATTTTTGAGAGACAGAGAGAGAGGCAGAGTATGAGAGAGTGAGACACGGAATCTGAAGATGGATCTAGGTTCTGAGCTGTCAACACAGAGCCCGACACAAGGCTCAAACTCATGGACCACAAGATCATGATCTGAGCCAAAGTTGGATACTTAGCTGACTGAGCCACCCAGGTGCCCCAATATTTATTAATATTTAAATAAAAAATAATATATAATAAATATTCCTATACATTTTGTTGATCCATTCATCCATTTATAGACATTTAGGTTGCTTCTAAGTCTTGCCTATTATAAATAATGCTGTTGTTTGAACGTGGGGGTGCACATATATTTTCAAGCTAGTTTTTCAGTTTCTTTTAAATCAATACTCAGAATCAGAATTACCGGATCTTATGGTAGTTCTCTTTTAATTTTTTGAGGAACTTCTGTACTGTTTCCCATAGCATCTGCACCAGTTTGCATTCCCACCAACAGTGCGTGACAGTTCCATTTTCTCCACATCCTTACCGACACTTACTACTTAATTTTGATAGTAGCCATTTTAAGAAGTGTGTGGTGATGTGGTTTCGATTTGTACTTTCTGAATGATTGGTGACATTGAGTACATTTTCATGTACCTGTGGGCTAATTGCATACTTCTGATTATATCTTTTGAATGAAATGTTCCTTTACTGTTTGATCTGAAAGTTGGAGTTTTCTGTCTTCTCAAGAAAACTTTTTTTCATATATATGTGTATATATATATATTCACCTCTGTTCCAGTTCTTCTTTTTTCCCCCCAAGGACATTGAATTTGTAGAGTGATTATTCTCTCTCTTTTGTCCAAAGCTACCTGTTGTAGCTAATCCTTTCTTGTTCTCATTTTTGTACTTTTCTTCTGTCTTCTATACTAATGGTTATATTTCTTCCCATGCAGTTGCTAATATTCACGTCTTCTAGTGAGTTTTAACTTTTGTGGTTATTTTGGGGGAAATTTATTTTCTCTCACCATTCCTTTTTCAACTCTATATTTACTTGTGTTAAATTTCATCTACCAATGAAGACTAGAATGGTTTTAATTTAAAGGTAGCATAACTGGGGCACCTGGTTGGCCCAGTTGGTAAAGCATATGACTTCGGTTCAGGTAATGATCTCAGGGCTTATGACTTCAAACCCCACGTCCAGCTCTGTCCTGACAGCTCAGAGACTGGAACCTACTGCAGTTTCTGTGTCCCTCTCTTGCTCTGCCCCTCCCCGGCTCATTAAAAAAATAATAAAGGTAGCATAACTATATGTGCATTTGGAAATTATAATACAAAAGAGAAAAATAGGACAGGTTTTAAAACAGTGAGAATGTCTAACCAGAGTGAAATATAATATCAAAAATATAAGTTATCAGTTAAAAAACAGTGGTGAACTTAAAGATTTATTATATTTGATTTATAAAAACTGAGCTTTTCTCTGATCAGTAAATATGGCCTAACTTAATCATAATGAAATACACAAAGAATATTAATATTATTACTGACTTAATTCCAAAACATTTTTTAACATTTTGTAAAAAGATATATTGCCTGGGGGCGCCTGAGTGGTTCAGTCGGTTAATCGTCCGACTTTACCTCAGGTCATGATCTCACAGTTACTGGGTTTGAGCCCCCCATCGGGCTCTCTGCTGACAGCTGGCTCAGAGCCTGGAGCCTGCTTCAGATTCTGTATCTCCCTCTCTCTCTGACCCTCCCCTGCTCACGTTGTGTGTGTGTGTCTCTCTCTCTCTGTCTCTCTCTCTCTCTCTCTCTCTCTATCTCAGAAATAAATAAAACATTAAAATATTTTTTAAAATATATATTGCCTGGTTTCATTTGGAAACTTACATAATTGGGATTTCTTGTGGAACACAAAGCAGGTGCTGATTATGAAATCAGAGCTTTCTGAGAATCTAATACGCATAGGTCAGTGCTGATGAGAGCAGGCCATCCCTAATATTTTCAAGGCAGGAGACATAATAAGGTGTTGATGCTTCAAACATAAGTCATCAAATTGAGAATGACCGAAGATGTTGATCAAGCCATCTGACATTTTATGGATTTATTGGTAAAAAGCAGATTTTGTTCTTTTATTTGAAACAATAATTTTAACATTTATAGTAGGGAGATTGTAAAAGAACAGAAGGTACTATTCGCACTTCAGATTTAGAATGTAACCTAAACTTTAAGTGGAGGAACTATGTCGAACAAAACCTGATCTACAGAGACCACAACTGGCTGACAGTGACAAGCAAGCAGATAATTGCCAAGCAGACAGGATGGGAAGAAGTTTATTAGGACCAAGCCAAAATGTATCATGAGTATTGTGAACAAATACATTTGATGGGTTGGCTTCAGGTTGCAAAACTTAAAAAATACCCAGTTTCAAAATATAAACACTAATTACAATTTGTGCTTGGTCCCTGGCATATGAAGATTCACAAAATCATAGACAAATCAGAACTAAGGGATCACTTTTGAAAAATGTTGAAGGAGACAGATCAAGATGATTCTTACTGAATATTTCAAAGTGTTCAAGATAAAAATATATTTTATATCATCCTTAAATATGATCTGTTAGGTTAGTAGTTACATTTTTGGTGATAGGCTTTAGTGGTATACACCAGAAATATCAAACATTAAGATGAAGTTTATTTTACTTTTAACAGTAGGGAAAAGTAATAATAAGATATCTTTATGAATTACAGAAAAGTAGATGACACACAAGAGCAAGGAAAGCAACAAAAATATACTTGTATTTGGCTCTAATAAATATTCAACTGAGACAAGTACATCCTCTTGGCTTTCAACATAACAGTAATTCAAATTAATCAAGAGTTTCTTTGAAGATGCTAAAGAAAACAGCAGAAAAACAGGGTCAGATAAACATTTTTTCTTGATATGCACAGTTCATTTCCCTACCTGGTGGTGAGATCTTGATGATAATTTCCTTCCACGTTTATAATTATGGCATTTATATACCAAGTCTGTACTTATGTAAAAATCATACAGAAATGTAAATAGTCTGCCGATAAGCTAAATATAATCAAAGACATTTCAAAACAAATTCCTGATCTTTTCTGATGGCTTTATGCAAAGGAAAAAGAAAGGGTGGAATCACGTTTTCTTTGGCCTTTAATTACTTTTGTTACTGACTTAGAAATCTAGTCTGAAGAAGAAGAAATTTTTCTGGGGAAATATTTACAGGTGTCATCCCAATTTCTATAAAACATACCAAGTAAATACCCAAATATCAGAGTAGCTGCTTCAGCATTCCCACTGGAGATAAGGAAAATCTATTCTTCATTCCCTTGACATAAGGGACTAAAGAGAAAGTGAGAGCACGTAATAATGATGCTTCATAGCAAGTAAATATACCTACCACTCCTTATCATTCCACAGCATCAGGAGGGAAAAAGAAAACTTTCCCTTAGGAATTTTTTTGTTTTGTTTTTTGTCTTAATACAATCAGCTCAAGGATACATAACTAGTAGAGTGACCTCATAAAAGTCTGTGACATTTTTGTATGTCATACGATACACAGTATCTAGTTTCGTAGAGTTGGTATAAGGAGTAAATTAGTAGAATGCCCAGAACACTGACTGGCAAAGAGTAAGTGTAACTGAACTCAAGTGGTTTGCTGCTTGGGGCGCATCAAATTGAGCACGTCCCAAGGGAATGTTGAAAGCATTTACTTGAGTGATGGGGTTTTTGGAGTGATGGGGGTTCTTAGCTGATGGCCAAGAAAGAATTCTTGACACACCTTTAGTGCAAAAAAAGTGATTTTATTAAAGCACAGGGACAAGTCCCATGGGCAGGAGGAGCTGCATGTGACCTAGAATGATTATATACTTGGGAGTTAGGGGAGGTAAAGACAAGAGGAAGTTCCAACGGATTTTCATATGCTAAAGAAGACTCACAGGATCCTGGAGGCCTAGCTTTCGTCAAGTTGAGGTGGTTTTTCCCTCTAGCAAAGTATTAACATTATGACAGCAGGGGGTTCCTGAAGAAATGTTCTACTCTGTATTTGCCTCAAGTATTTGTCAATGGGCTGCAGGATATAAGGAAATTTAATTTTATCTGCCATTTCCTTCTGTCTTTGTTTCCCACACCACTAATTACAAGTAAGGTGACAAGGAGATAGCTTGAAAAGTACTGTGTTGGCATGGACTTCATACCGGAAGCTGTTATTCATTGTATTACAGGATGGGGGCAGGGAGCTTGCTCTGGTGCCTTTGATTTGCTTGGGCATGCTTGCTATGTCAGATTGCTGATGCACACATTCTATGTTCAGGAAATGGCAAAAAAAAAAAAAAAAAAAAACCCACCCATGGGGGGAAATCTTAGTATTATTATGAGTTAAAGTTCACTTCAGGTCACTTCAGGGGCCTTCTGCACCTGTGGTCAGCTCCAGTCCAGCTCTCAAACTGGCTCACGTAAGAGGCTATCTGGCCAGACACCTAGCAAGGGACTGTCTGGTGTGAAAGACCTAGTTGCTTGTCTGCTTGGCTGACAAAATAAAAACACATCCCTTCCCTGCTTTTCTCTTTTCTCCTTTTTTCTGAATGCTGTCAGCCCTCTTATTTGAGTAATCCCCCCCTTACATCCTAGCTAATGTAAGCATTGCATATGTTTGTTAATTGACTGTATATTTTTAAACGTCAGTGAGCAGATTAGTTTGTACCGAAATCTGCCAGTTATTACTTTATTAACTCAAACCAGCTTTTTGGATTCATATAGATGAGCATATTCAAAAGTACACCAATGGTAATGATGAGGGAGCCTAAGGCAAGCTGAGGGCCAAGCACAAGGTAGCATACCTACCCCCCCCCCTCCAATATCTGGGGTATGTGTGATATTCCTCAGGCACTCCTGGCTGCCCAAGAAAAAAGAAAGGGAAAGTACACAAATAGTTTTAACTGGTAGAGATCACAGTCATGCAGGACAGGAATCTTCATCAATTTACAAAAAGCTTAGTAAATTACAAGAAAAAGGCAATCTTATCAATAGCCTAATCTCCATAAACGTATAGACTCCGTTTCCTGGAGCCCCAACATCATGCTCCCTTCCATTGTGATGTGGGGAACAAAGGCAAGAAGGAAATGGCAGATAGAATTAAATTTCCTTATAACCTGCAGCCCAGTAACAAATATTTGAGGCAAATACAGAGTAGAACATTTCTCCAAGAATCCAGGATCATCCTAATGTTAATACCTTGCTAGAGACAAACCAACCTTAAGTTGACAATAGCAAGGCCTCAGGTATCTTAAGAGTCCTCTTTAGCATATCAAAGTCCTTCTGGAGGCCTCCTTTTTGCCTTCACCTCCCCTAACTCAATAGTACATAACCCCTCACTCTTCACTACCCCACTGCAGTTCTTTCTGCCCACCAGTCCAACCCCTGTGCTTTAATAAAATCACTTTTTTTTGCACCAAAGACGTCTCAAGAATTCTTTCTTGGCTGTCAGCTCTGAACCCCAACCCCTCCAAAACGTCATCAGTAGAAGCTGTAATTTTAACAAGAAAACAGCTGGGTTTCAGCTCCTAAATTTATTTATTTCTTTAAGTGGATTTAACACACATTGAACATTAATTGATTGCAAGTATACCAACTTTCCATTTTGAGTACTTTTAAAATGCAAAGGGGAATTTTGAAAGTCAGTAAAAGATCATATATATTGTATATAGACATGATAAATGTGAAAATGTTATATGCAACCCAGTAGGAAAAAAATGTAAATAGTAAATGTAAATATAAAAAATGTAAAAGTTGCAAGTCCAAAGAGAAAACAGCTGTATGAAAAGAAGCTAAAATTCACCAGCAATGGGGGAAATGCCAGTTAGAGTAACCATGAAATACCATTCTACCTCTTGGAAAAAAAAATAACATTCATATTTTTGAGAGAGAGAGGGGGAGACACAGAACCCCAAACAGGCTCCAGGCTCCAAGCTCTCAGCACGGAGCCCAACAGGGGCTGGAACCCACAAACTGTGAGATCATGACCTGAGCCGAAGTCAGTGACTTAACTGGCTAAACCACCCAGGCAACCCTCATTCTATATCTTAAAAGAGCTAAAGTTGAAAAGAGCTTTGATCTCTTTTGTTGATGGTGAATGAGGAAACAGCTATTGTCACAACTGCTAGGGAAATTCTGATGCATTAAAAGCTTTTTGGAAGTAACTTGGCAACATACGTTACAATTAAAAATACATATTCACTCCTGGGATCCCATCCCATAGAAATAAAAGCACAGAAGAGCACATGCATGTGAGAATTGATTGCTACCGTATTTGTTCAAAACAGACAAAAACAAAACTGGAAAAAAAATGTGCATCTCTGACAGAAAATGACAGGATATATGGTGGCATATCCATACTATTAGTTGTTATATTGCTATTTAAAATACTGAATTAGAGGCGCCTGGGTGGCTCATTCGGTTCAGCATCCGACTTCTGCTCAGGTCATGATCTCATGGTTCAGGAGTTCAAACTCCACATGCAGTTCTGTGCTGACAGCTCAGAACCTGAAGCTTGTTTTGGATTCTGTGTCTCCCTCTCTCTGCCCCTACCCTGCTCACACTCTGTCTCTCTCTCTCTCTCTCTCTCAAAAATAAATGACACATTAAAAATTTTTTTAATTAATAAAAGAAAAAACGGAATTAGAACAGTATCTGTTGAGTTGGATGTTTTTCATGAGGTATTGAGAAACCAACATGCAGATGTACATGTTCACTTTAATGACACTGTTAAAAGGTCAGTATTAACAAAAATAACCCTTATCTTTATGTACTTAGATATGTATACCTATTTATACAGGATATGGAGGGAAGCAGCCTTTTCTTGGTCATCTTGAAGGCAGAGAAGTGGGCATTGACTGATTTGAGGGGAAGTAGAAGAGGAGGGCCAAGTAAAGACAAAATGTAAAAAAAAAAAAAAAAGGCACCAGAAATAAAATACCTGTATCCATTTTTTTTAATGTTTGTTTATTTTTGAGAGAGCACAAGCTGGGGAGAGGTAGAGAGACAGAAAGAGAGAGGGACACACAGAATTGGAAGCAGCGCCCAGGCTCCAAGCTGTCAGTGCAAAGCCTGACATGGGGCTTGAACTCACAAGCCGCAAGATCATGACCTGAGCTGATGTCTGATGCTTAACTGACTGATCCACCCAGATGCACCTGTATCGTTTAATCATGTATTTAAAACTACCTATTTCCATATTTGATAAAATTAAAAATAAAAAAGTAGAAAGATATTGGAATGCCAATAACACAAGTAAACCAATTCTTTTTTGTTTTAACCAGCTCTTAAGAGCTCATTCCAGTTTGTTCTTAGGTATGTAATAACCTTCAAAATACCAATTTTTATATTTCATTACTGTGTCACATCTGTGGGGCCACTCCATCAGGTGCAGGCCAGCAGCACAGGTGGCAAAAGAATTCACCCAAAGCGAAACCAAGGAGATAGACGTTTATTGAATACACAGCAAGGAAACAGCAAACAGAACAACAGAGGAGAGGCTGTCTGCCAAGGGGCAGTGGGGGAGGGGACTATGGTTAAGGGGGATAGTGTGGAAATACGGGAGCATATGGAATTTTCCTTCTTTGGTACCTGTGCCTGGTTTATGTAGCCCATTGGTCAGCTAAGGCCTATGGATTTTTTTAGGTGGGTTGCTTAACGAGGCTCTTGGCATTCAGCCCTGTAGTCAGCCCTTTTACCTTACTGAGCTTTCCTTGCTCAAGCCAGTGGCCTAAAACCAGCCTCCATAGCATCTTTGGTTATTTGAAACCACTCACTGCCAGAAAGGGACTTCCCCCTTTTGAACATGGTTTAGGTTGGCATGGGTTTCAGTTGTATAATGTTCTCTTTTATCATTAACATCCTCAGTCATCCTGTCTAACACTGTCTATTGGGTTTGTTGGGGAAGAAAAAAAAATTTTCTTGTATCCTATGTTCTTTGGCTGGTCTAATAATCAAAAACTACAAGACAGATTAATAGGAAAACAAATATAATTACATACCTGTACAGACTGCATAAGTATATGGACTCAAGTACTAGCCAGGCAATTGAGGTTATATGCCCTCTTGAAGCAAGGAATGGGTACGGGATCGGGGCTCCAAGGGAGGAGTAAGATCATTGACAGGGTAATTAAAAAAACAACATTTGTTTGGTAATTAGAAGGTGGTCCTGCCATATAGGTAGGTCATTCAGATAAAAAAGTTCTCTTGGTAATAGCTCTCTTTCTGGCCAGGATCACTGTCTAAATTCTTGAAGGCGGTTTAAAGGAAAAGTCAGAGTTTCTCTTGAGGGGCTCCTGAGTGGCTCAGTTGGTTGTCTGACTCTTCACTTCGGCTCAGGTCATGATCTCACGGGTTACACAGTTTGAGCCCCACATTGAGCTCTGCACTGACAGCTTGGGATTCTCTCTAGCTCCTTCTCTGCCCTTCCCTCCCTGCTGTGTGCTCACTCTCTCGCTCTCGCTCGCTCTCTCAAAATAAACTTTTTTTTTTTTTTAGTTTTTCTGGAGTCAGCTGGGTCTTGATTGTCTTCAGCTCAAAATAGTCTGCATACCAAAGTGACACATTTTGGGGAAATTTGTCCTGAACCCCTTCTGGTTCATTCTAAAATGTATCATCTTGTTTCTGATGGTCTGTTTTATCATAATGATTTTCCTCAGCATTGCCATCTTAATTTTCATCTTACATCTTACCATGTTTTCTTGCCTCCTCCCTACTTTATTGTATTTCTGTCCTGGGTCTTCATTCAGATATTTGAATGTTTGGTTATATTTTCCTAAACATTAATTACAAAATATTTTATCATTCTTTGTGTCTGCTCTGTGACATGTTTCTAATGGGTCTTTTTCATATGTTGATTAATGGTGACATTCTTGATTTCGTATTTCAATAGGGTCTTGAGATAGCTGCTGAATTAGTTTCCTTTTCAAATAATCATTTAGCATTGTTAACCCGGAAGTCACCAATAATATGAGGATTCATAGTTTACCCTTGTTTGTTCTTTTCATTTTCATGTTGAAAACGTATCTGGGACTTTTGATAGCATTCATCTTAGTTACAGTCTTTCAGATTGGACAAAGCTGTTCACATGCCTATTTTTCATACTCTTTGGATTTTAATATATTTAGTATTTTTTAATGTTGGAGAGAACATGTACACACATGTGTGTGAGTGGGGGAGGGGCAGAGAGGGAGAAAAAGAATCACAGCAGGCTCCCCACTGTCAGGCAGAACCCAAGGCAGTTCCCATGCCCACAGATCATGGGATCATGACCTGAACTGAAATCAAGTTGTGGACGCTCAACCGACTGAGCCACCCAGGCGCCCCTAATGTATTTAGTATTTTAGATTTACAGATGGCTCTTTAACTGCCTTGGCAATTATATAGAATGGTTAATAATTAAATAACCAAGCAATAAAACAAACTGAGCAAAATGAGGTCTGTGATGAAATGGGTGTTTTAACAAATAGACTTTTTCAGGTGAGGAAAAATGACTTTCCCTGTATCTTTCTGTGTTCTTAGCTGAGAACCCAAATAAAAGACATATTAACAGGAGAAAAAAAAACAGATAAACAGGAGAAAAAATAAAATTTAATAACTTAATATTTTAAAAACCTGAGGGGCCCCTAGGTGGCTCAGTTGGTTAAGCATCTGCCATTGGCTCAGGTCATGATCTCACAGTTCGCTAGTTTGAGTCCCTCATCAGGCTCTGTGCTGACAGCTCAGAGCCTGGAGCCTGCTTTGGATTCTTGTGTCTCCCTTTCTATCTGCCCCTCCTCCACTCATGCTCTGTCTCTCTCTTCAGAATGGTTCAGCCCACCACCTTAAGTAATATCTCCATATAAAGACAAAAGAACATATTGTGAAGGGTGTAGGAGGGGAAGCCAGTTATGGGCGGTTACAAAGAAAAGAACAGTAAAAAGTTTGTTGTTCTTATGCCACTTTACATTCTTTCTTTATCCAATGATAGCTTCTAAAGATTTAGAATCGTCTGTCTCTTCCAGGTACAGAAAGGGAGGCCTCTGTACAAATGGAGATTTCCCTTGTAAATGTCATTACAAAAAGAGTAGCTTTTAATCAATTTTCAGAACTTCTCTGTCTGAATTTCATGAAAAATAATCTACATAAAATAATCCTTTTGACAAAGAGATATATTGTGGTATGGCAAATTCAGTTCCCCTTGACTTTAAAAGAGGAGAAGAAAGTAATGTCTTTTAGCAGAAACCTCTTTGGCATTTTAGAAATAGATACTCTAAAGCAGTAAGTGGAATTGATATAAATAGTCATTAATTTTGTCTCACATTGAAAGATTTTTTAATATCAGTTTTGTTCCCTGAACGCTGACCTTGCTGTCGAGAGCTATAATTTCGAAATGATTTGTTTCCTTAGCTTGTTGAATGGGTTTTTATAGTTGCCCATCTGTTTTTACAGATTTATTTTAAAGAATACATCAAATCACAGAGGTGATGTGAAATGTAACCACTTTTTAGTATCTTTATGGTCCCTTTCACTTCTCACGTTCCATGGATATCTGTTGTGAAAGTTCAAAGGTATTGTAGTCATTTGCTTTACATAGTATTTTTCTATTACCTGGCTTGAAGGGTAATGTGATGTGATGATTAAGTTTATATTCTGGTTAAAAGAATGAACACACATCCCATACAGGGGTAACTAATTTCCAGTAGAATGTGATTCACTGTAGTACTGCCAACTATAATTGAAAGTGTGATACAGTTAATCAATTGATATGCCTAGTTTCAAACATTTCTTGAATATTGATGATATGCTTGATGCTATACTTCATACCCAAAATAGCGGTATCCTTCCAAGGGGAATTTACATCATTTAATGTTCTTCGTTGTTCAAATTAAGTATCAGAACTTTGAGGTTTATTGGGATCACTGTCAATTACTGTTTAAAATAACTTAATGAGGGGCGCCTAGGTAGCTGTCTTTTGAGTGTCCAACTCTTGATTTCTGCTTGGGCCATGACCTCAGGGTCGTGGGATCCAGCTCTGGGTTGGGCTCTGCTGAGCATGGAGCCTGCTTGAGATTCTCTCTCTCTCTCTCTCTCTCTCTCTCTCTCTCTCTCTCTCTGTCTCCTTCCCTCTACCCTGCTCATGCTGTCGCTTTCCCTCTCTCTCTCTCTCTCAAATAAATAATTTGATGAAATTTTCATTTGTAATATTTTCAAAATATTCTAGCAATCTCAGTAAAATATAAAAGATCATAAATCATCCTTTCCTTTATTATTTTAGCCCTTTAATGCTTTTTAAATTTTTAGGCTAAATAATCAGATAAAAAAATTTAACTCAGTTATAATTAAATATAATCATTTTAATCTACATAAATAAAATTTGTACTCTCTGGGATGGTCTAATAACGATGATAATTCATATGATGCACAACCTATGTAGTGCAGTACTTCTACTTTGTCAAGAATAGTGTGGCATTTATGTTAAAGATTTTATTAAATTAAGGAATTCATTTATTCTTAGATTGCTATAATTATTTGAAAATTTCGCACCTCACTACATGTAAGAATTTATGCTAGACAAACTGTAAATCAAAAAGTGATTAACTCTTATTTATAAAATACATAATACCCCGTTTGCAAAAGCTAAAAAAAAAAGTATTTTGAAGGTTTGAAAGTTTGTTTAATAAGTCACATGAGTGACAGGCAAAGGAAGAGATTTTAGCTTCTGTGTCATACACTGGTCCAAAAACATGGTTTGTCTTGAAGAAATTTTATACCCCACTGGACCATATTATGAACTAGTTATATTTAATTAAGAAAAGATAATCTGGGCAACCTGGGTGACTCAATAGGTTAAGCATCTGACTTCAGCTCAGGTCATGATCTCACAGTTCGTGGGTTCGAGCCCCGCGTCAGGCTCTGTGCTGACGGCTTGCTCAGAGCCTGGAGCCTGTTTCAGATTCTGTACCTCCCTCTCTCTCAGACCCTCCCCTGTTCACGCTGTCTGTCTGTCTCTCTTTCTCTCTCTCTCTCTCTCAGAAATAAATAAGACATAAAACAAATTTTTTAAAGATAATCTTAGTATAATGTGAACTCTACAATACTTATATGCCAAACTTTTAAATTTCCAAATACTGCTTTAAGAGCGGTATTGTTTTCATGGATAGCAGGTAGCTTGGAGCCACACAGTATTTTAGTATTGTGCTTTAAATTTCAATTTTCACAAACTGCTTTTCATGCAGTGAAAACAATTGTACATATTAATCCTCAGGAGACTCCCATCAGAATTCATTATATGCATTCTTTGTAAGAATGGTTATTACTATTTTATTATCTGGCATGCATGCATGCATAAACCTTAACATATGAAAGGGGGTTTTTAGAAATCACTATTTTTAAATATTTTATTTTCTAATAGTTCTATATAGTTACATTGAGAGGTCACTTCGATTGTATAACCTATCTGTGGTCAGCCTGTAGCTATATCCATAGATTTCTAAGGAAACTGAATGAGTTCATGATTATTTAGGCTGTGTAATTATGGATAAAATTATAATATTAATGTCATTACTTTGTGTCACATTTTGCAATCCACTTAGCTATGCGTGTATTGTGTTTCTCTGAAAAAGAAAACTTCCCTCACTAACTTAGCAATGTTAAAAAAGATGAAAAAAGTAAGTCACTGAAAAGAGTTTATGATCTTATTCAGAAAGCACTTAGAAATGGCATATGATGTAAACATAATAGAAAAAATATTAGGTTTTAAACAATTTTGTCTTTTTACAGGTTAATTCAATGAGACCAGAAAGAATACTAAAAAACCAAAAATCCATCATGAAAGCCTTTACTATTAAGTTGTTCAAATTCTTATTAGAAGCCTAATCATACTCACTTATTTTTTCCCTTTGGCCAGCAATATATACAAGCCTTTCACCATTCCCATTTCCAATAAGTCAAGGAAAAGTAACATACATATTATGAAACAATTCACAATTGTAGAAGGTAAGGTTGTTTCTCCTTAAAAACACGGGGTTGGAGTTAAATCCATGAAATCATGGTATGGAGAACTCCAAAAGTCTATTCTGTGATAAAAAAAAAAAAAAAGATAAACTGGTAAAAACTATCAGAATCAACTTTATTAGAACTCTGGAAGGTAATCACAGGTGTCCAATGACCATGGGCAATCAAGAAAAGGTAGCTGAATCTTGGAAAGAGATCTTTGTGGAATTTTTATTTAACACTGCCAGGCTCACCAATCAGTGGTAGTTGTGAGGATGAGAGCTAATTTTCCACGTATGGGTCTGTCATGGCAGAGAAGGCAGAAAGGATTTTGTTATCTGGGAATTATCCTTGTTTTGGCCTGTCTAGTGTCCCTCTGAAGGGAACTGCCATCAATTATAAAATCATAAGGTGATAGGAGTCTCAGATTAAGAGAGAAGAGAAGGGAGCAGAAAGAATAATTGAAGAAATAATGGAGTTCCAGTTTCTCATCTGTCATGTAAGGAACATGGAAGTCATTATTCCATCCTAACAACAAGTAAAAAGGTGAAGAAACTGAAAAATCAACAAATCTTAGATCTACCCGTGAAGTGAGACCACAGGGCAAGCCATCACCGCACCCACACACACCCCCAACTCAGTTTTAGTGACAAATAGGTCAGTACAGAGAATCAGAGCTTTGCAGAGGAGAAACCCCCATGGGAACCAGTACCTGAAGTATAATTGAAAAATTTCTGCCAACTCTTTTTAGAAAAGTCTGAGAGTTTAAAACTCTGCACATTGTGAGTAGTACCTCCAGGAGCTCTACCAGATTTCCACAATGAAAATAAAAAGCCTCCTTTGGCTTCTAGCAGGGAGAGAAAAGTAGGCATTTGAAATATGCCAGAGTGTTCCGTTCTCAAAAAGACCTGTCTTCAGGAGAAACTATATTGTCAAAGTTGAACCTTTGGGGGTTTTGTCAGAGCTCAGTTGACTTGGGAGAAAGGAAAGACTCAATTCTAGCCTTGTCTAGACTTCCATGTGGGAGAAAGAAAAGAAACAACTTCAGTCACACAAGATAGCTATCCTATCTTGTTAATGGAGGTGCGGAATTGAGAATCACCTTTGAACTTTGTGGCCTATAGGTCACAAGTACAACTAGCATCTTCCGACTTGTGATTATTATCTGATGTGAGGGCAGTCCTGTGTGGACTGCTTGACCTGGGGAATCTCATGGATTCTCTAGATAGATAGCATCAGACTTGAGTTAAATTGACAACTTGCCTGGGGTAGAAACTCACACATTATAGCATATAATATTCAAACAGCAGAAAATAAAAGATTAAAATGCCCAAGGAAGCCAGAGGAAAAGCAAGCTACCTTTAGAGGAGCAAAGTTAAGAACTACCTCTGACTAATTGTCAGACCATACAAACAGGTAAAGAATGTAGTGAGATATTTAAAGTGTCAACAGAAGAAAACCACCAATCTAGTAGTTTGTATCCTGCAAAATTATCCTTCAAAAGTGAAGGAGAAGTACTTTCTGAGATGATCAACTATGGAGGGAATTGTTGCCAGTAGAACCATGTGGCAAAAGTGGTCAAAGAAGTTTGTTTAAAAAAAAAAGCAAGAAAAGGATATAGAATGTATTTTAAAAGAGGAATAGCATTAGAGAAGAAATAAGTGGAGATAAAATGAAACTTATTTTTCTCATTCAGCAGCAGATAACAGTTTGTTTAAATTAATAGTAACCATGGTGTATTCCACTGTTGTAATTTATACCTAAGTGAAATGAATGACAGAAACGAAATAAAGGATAGAAGAAGGGAATTAAGAATACTTTGTGATTATATGAGCACTTGTGCTGTCTGTAAAGTCATATAGTGTTATTTCAACGTGAGGTTGGATTCATTGTAAATATATATTGTAAACACTAGGGCAACCCCTGAAAAGATGTTAAAAGAAGTGAAAAGAATCAATATGCTAAGAATGGAGAGAAAATGGAATCATATAAAATGTTCAGCTAATTTTTTCCATTAAAATATTTTTTTAAGTTTTATTCATTTTGAGAGAGCTTGAGCAGAGGGGAGGGGCAGAGAGAGGGAGGGAGAGAGCCCCAAGCAGGCTCCACACCATCAGCTTGGAGCCTGATGCGGGGCTTGAACTCATGAACTGTGAGATCATGACCTGAACCTAAGCAAGAGTCAGATGCTTAACTGACTGAGCTACCCAGATGCCCCCAATTTTTTCCAGTTTTACTGAGCTGTGAATGACAGATGCCTAGTGTGTTTATTTAATGTGTGCAATAAGATGTCTTGGTGTGTTGTGTGTGTGTGTGTGTGTGTATAGTGAAATGATTCTCCCAATTAAGTTAATTAACCTAAAACATCACAAAGGCAGAAAAAGAACAAAAGTCAAATAGAGAAAAACAGAAAAGAATCAGCAAATATGGTAGATATTAATCTAGTCGTATCAGTAATAACCTTGAATGAAAGATCAACAATCTGAAAACACCAATTAAACGGCAGTATGAATCAAGAAAGAAATCTCATCTACATGTTGTTTATAACAAATTCACTTTAAATATAAAGACACATAGATCAAAAGCAAAGGGATAGAGAAAGATATACCATGGTCATATTGACCAAAGGAAAATGGGAGTAGCTCTATGAATTTCACACAGAGCAAAGCTCAGATCAAGGAAAGTTATCAGGGATAGAGAATAGGCATTGCATAATGATCAAGGTGTCAATTCTCTAAGATTACACAGCAGTACTTAATAGGTATATGTTTAACAGCAGAACATCAAAATGTATGAGGCAAAAATTGTAAGAGAAAGTAGATGAATCCACTATTAGTTGGAGACATCTACAACCTTCTATCTGAAATGTAAAGATCCAGCAGGCAGAAAATCAGTAAAGACATAGTTGAACTCGTGAATATCATAAGTCAGTTGGACATGATTAACATCTACAGACTACTTCACCTAACTGCAGAGTACACATTCCTGTCAAGCCCACATGGGGCACTCACCAACATAGACCACATTCTGGGCCATAAAACACATCTAACACATATAAGAGAATAGAAATCATGTAGTTTCGGTCTCAGACAATAATGGAATTAAACTGGAAATCATTAACAAAATGACTGGAAAATAAGGAACACGTGTATAAAATGAAAACTCTAGAGAAGTTTTAAAAATCTGTTGTGAATGAAGTGAAATGATAAGACCACTTAACAAAAATTGTGCAGGTTTTTTATGAGCATAAGATACAGGTAATGCTTTGCAAGCTGTTGAAATGCAGCCAAAAGGGGCCCAGAACCCCTACCTTACCTTTACTGATGGGAAGTTTCTTTCTAGTTTATCGAGGAATCAGGAGCCATTTTCACTTTGGCTTCAGTCTCTCAACCCTTCAGCACATCATGGGAAGAACTGACCCTTGTTTCCCATTCCCACAGTCTTAACCTGCATTGTTAAACCTAAACTTCAGTCTCACCGAAGAAACCTGCAGCTTCCCAAACATATTTGTACCATTGGCTCCTAACTACTGCCTCCCCATGCTCATCTGGACTCCTAACACCCTCATTGTGGTCTAAACACCCTGTGGTTTACTCTGATATCTTACTGTCGTCCTTCTAGTTTTAGTACTCCCAGACACTCTCTTCTCCCAGCTCCTCACATCCCCAGCAGTAGCACAGGTGTGTTCCCAAGAGCAGATGCCTGATTCATATTAAGGGAATAAATGGGTCAGTGAGCATATTAGCCAATTGACTGCGATTTAATTTCTTATAAATTCTTATGCTAAGCAAATCCAGGTATGTGTCGTAAAATTTTACTGAATAGGAAGATAGGAGTTGATAATCTTTTACTTTATTTTGCCTTTTCTTGACTCAAATAATTTTACTGCTGAGTTACTTTATGAAGTAACATCTATTCTGATGCCATGTTGTCCTGTTCTAGATTCACAATAGTGAGGAAGTTTTTCCAATTTGATTCACAAACTATAAAAACTTATACTTGTAAACTTGACACATGTAAGTGAGTGTGTGAAGAAAATTATTCATAAATTTATAGCAAGAAGGCAGCTATTTAAATCATCTCTTGGGAGGCTTAACTTTTGGAGAAGGCAGTCTCAGGTATGTTGAGAGGGAGAGAAATGAAGATCTCCATATTTCCACATAAACAGGTAGATGAAAATGACATGTATCTGTGGTGAAGGAGGTGACCACCAGGCAGTTGGAATGCTCTATGTCCGGGCAAGAGCAGGTGACACAGGTTTTCAGTTCCTCTAACAATGGAGTGCAGCCATCAGAGGAAGCAAAGTGAAGAATTGGTCAGCAGGTCAGGGTCCAGAGTTGGAAGGAGGGCACACTCAGGAAGTCCCAGATGAAGGGTTCTCTAATGATGGAAGGTGCTAGAACTGGACACAATACCAGGTACTGGGCAGAATTAGTTCTCAGTTGGACCTTAGGAAAAGGAGACCCAAAGTGTAATCCACAAATTATGACTTGTTCTCATGTTTACCTTCCCTTGCAATAGGCCTGCTTTTAGGAATTTGGTTTCCAGTGCCTTCATACTGCCTGAGGTATATTTTAGAAGAGCGAGTGAGTAAATAAATTAAGAGATGGAAGGTGTGCCTTGGGTGGGGAGAAGTGGAATGATGTGTCCTCTAGGCAAATTCAAACCAGGGATCTAGTTCCAGCTCTGGTAGTGACCCTTCTTTTGAACTGGAGAAAATTGCAAGTTTTTCATCACCCAAGTGAGTTTGGTAAGCTCGATCTTGCAGGATTGTTGGAATGTATATATGTCACCGCATGATAAAATGACTAAGAAATATGACCCAGTACTAAAGAATGGCGATTACTATGATCTTGATCCCAAATGATACCACCTACCTCCTTTGTAATTTTTTTTAATCCAGGAAATGTCAGAATATGCAGTATTCTTGGACAGGGAACAGCACCCAACCACAAATTTACCTGAGCTGGTAAAACAAACTAAAATTTCCCTACTAGATCACCTGTCATTTAATTCAGGCACGGAGTTGTCTTTCTCAGTTGGATGCGAGTCAAGTTCCTAGAAATGGTGTCAAGGTACAAGTTTTCCCATGTCTCCCAGGAGCCCTTCCATCCAAATGACCTCTGTTAACACTCATTATCACACCCTCACCAACGGCGAGTCCTTGCTTAGAGTCTGCCAAAGTGCATCCACGATAATATAAGTAAAATGCCCTCTTAATGAACAGGCTGTGGCTCTCCCAACTCCGGGCAAACAGTGCCGGCACAGTGGCGTCTCACCTGGAGTGGGTATCACCCTTATTTCTGAGAAACTCCATGAAGATGTTGTGGCTAGAACACATAGCTTGCACACTGGAATGAAAACACAAGACCTCTTCCTTTTCTGCCCCAGGTGGAGATTTCTCTTTGATTTACCCATAATCCCAAGATAACTCATAGCACCAATTTTTTATTACAGACTGAGTGTGTCCCCACTCACCAAAATTCCTTTGTTGAAGCCCTAACACCCAACGTGAAGGCAGGTGGAAGTACAGTGTTTGGGAGATAATTTGGGTTAGACGAGGCCATGAGGATAGCACACCCATAATGTGATTAGTGTTCTCATAAGAGCAACAGAAACAAGAAGTTTCTGTTTGCCACATCAGGATACGTGGACAAGATGGCAGTCTTCAACCTAGAAAGAGAGCTCCCACCAGAAATCAAGTATGCTGGCATCTTCGCACTGTGAACTACCCAGCCTCCAGAACTGTGAAGACATTCATTGTTTAAGCCACTCATTCCATGGTATTTTGTTGTAACACCCTAACCAGACTAACACTGGGCTTTCTCTTTCACTTCCCAAGTATACTGTTGAACGATCTGGCCTCCACCTACTAACTCCACAACCTCAACTGTGCGTACCACGTACTGTAAATGAAAATCACATCCCACTGAGGACTAGGAGGTTCCTAAAGTCCCAAGTTGTGTTGCTCAGGAAATTTCCACTTAATTGTTCTCATAAGGACCACTTCCTCATTGTTTTTACTTCACCTGTAGCCACAGAGGTATTTCAGCATCTTACTTGTATGAGTAGAGCTCAAAGGCTCTAAAACTCTGTGAGTAGAGACCGGATGCCTTTATATTAGCATCTGCAGTGCTAACACTGAGCTTTCCAGTGAGCAGATAGATACTCATTGTGTGATGAACACAATGATTAAACACACCATATCATTTAAGATTTTATTCATCTTTATTGAACAAACTTAAAGTATGAACTAAGATTTATCTTTATTGAACACTCTTGAAGTATGAAAAATTTAAAACTATAACATAAAAACGTTTGTAAAACTAAAAACTAAAAGAAACTAGAAAACTGGATTGACCATGTTTGAATTTTTTTTCTATTAATCCTACCTATTTTACTGTGAGACTCTTTCACATTGCTAATAATCTAATTCTTACTCTGATGTTGTATTTTCTTGTCTGGTGGTTTAGAAACCTCAGATTTCATCAGTGGTTGGGAGATGCTCTTGGTCATCACACGGGAAGGGGCAAGGACTTTGGTAGTAGCGCAAGCCCTGGTTGCACCTCTGGCTTGGGCTCTCGCTCCTTCTTCTTGCAGAACCTATTCATAATAGGCTGGGAAAGCAGTAGGGATGGCATAATTGACTTTAGACAAAAATTGCAGGACTGTCGTCTTGGTGGTTTCAACTAGGGCTTTCGGACCACCCAGGAACTCATGGCGTGGAGGATCACTGTTGGCCACCTGGCGGTACTCTAGATACTCCAGCCTCACCAAATCTTTGGTGATGAGCTTCCTGGGCTCTCCATAGATGAAGTGCTTCCGCCCAGGATATATTCGCATCATACTCAGGAATTTCCAGATGTCTTCCTCAGGAGCACAGTTGCCCTTTATGAAGATCATTCCCAGTATATTCATCAGGAGACCGGTCTTGGGTAACCCCCTGCCAGCACGCACCCTCCCATTGTTGGGGAGTCTGAGTTTGCTGATGAGATCATACTGTTGTCTAGCTGAATCGATTTCCTGCACGTTGACTCCAAAGACAATCTCAATGCGCTCAGCAGCTTTCTTGAGGATCTCAGGAAAACGCAATTCATATTTTAGGCCGATGATCTTCAGCATGTCTGCCTTCAAAATGGGTTGTTTCATTTTATACTTGAACAGTAGGAACTGCTCCAGCAAGGCAGGCTTCCTGGTTAGAGAATCTTCACCTGGGCCTGGGCGTTGATTGTAGAATGGGGCCTCATAGGGGCTCACCCTTGCCTCATCTTGGTTGCTGGCATCTTCATCAGATCTAGTGCCAGAATGGGCTTCAGAAGTAGTGGTGGTGGTTTTGGCTCTTCCACCCCGCTGAGAAGTGCCACTTGACCCAGTAGTAGGCAGCCTCTGGGTAGTACCTTCACATTGAGGAGTGGAGGAGGGAGCGGACTCCCCTTGCACTGCTGCTATGGCCTGAGCACCCTCACAGCCCTGAGCTTCCCTTCGAGCCTGACGGCGTCTCTCATGAGCCTGGAGCTTACTCTTGTGACTCCGAGGCATGATGGCACTCTGGTCAGGGACAGGAGGCAGGCGTATAAACAGGATCAGGAGATGTAGATCCCTGGATGAAGGAGAATGCGGTGACATGAGCACCTTCAGTGGGGGGGATTCCACCTTGGCTTTAACCAAGGCTGCCTCTGCGGGTTTACTAGAGGGCACTGCTCCAGGAACCCACAAGGCTCCTGTTGTAGCCAGCCTGTCCCCTGAGAATTTTATGGGAGAAGTTAGAGGGAACCTTAGACTGCAGTCAGCCAGCCCTGCCTGGGATGTACTGGGGTGACAGCAAGGGCTGCCGGTGGGGAACCTCTGTTCTGGGCTCTGGGGGTCTTCTCAGTTTACATTCGGGATCATCCTGAACCACTCTGACAAGTCCTGGGTCCCCTCTATTCTACTGCTGTGAAACTGAGACCTCACACCAAAGCCAGAGACCCCAAAAGAAGTAGTAAAGTAGTTCTTTACTCCCTATCCCTCTCAGGGGGCACCCAACTGAGAGCTATGTGGAGTCCTCTCCTTCATGGGCTGTTTTGATCCTCATTTCTCCTTCAGGGTACTCCCTTGGCCTCTAGGTAGTGCCTCATACACTTCCCTTCTGCTCACTGGTGGCTGTATCCTCACACTAAAGATCTCTTCTCTCAGATTTGGTATGAATAAGTGAGGGTGAACCTCAGCCTGACTGCCCTGCCCTGAGCCTTCAAGTCCTGAATTGAAAAGTGGGGATCTGATTTTTTTGTTACGTTTGAATTGAAAAGTGGGGATCTGATTTTTTTGTTACGTTTCAATGCCCAGTGGTTCCGTCTCCCCCCGCCACCGCCAACCCCCCCCATGCCTCCGCCACCAACCACCCCGCCGCTGCCGCCAGCTTCCCCCGGCCAGCCCCCTCCGCCAGCCGCCGCTGCCCGCCCTCCCTGCCAGGTCCCCCCCTCCCGCTAGTTCCCCCCCCGCCAGCCCCACCCTCCCTCCGCTGCTGCCAGCCCCCTGCCGGCATCTTTCCTTTGGCCCCAGCCATAGGCAGGGACTCTTATCTTCCTTCCAGCATGTGCTTACACGCGCTGGGAGAATATGGGAGTTATCCCCCTTCGAAGCCATTGTTCTCTACGATAATTTGATTCAGACATCATGGAAAGATATAAAAATCCTCCTGCAGAGAGTAAACTGTCACTTTTAAATAAAATCTCTCACAGCCCACCCCACCCCCCTTCCACCCCTGTTGCCCCCCCAGAACACACAGTCCTCTCCGCAAACCTCACATGACACCAGAGTGAAAAAAATGAGTGTCCCTCAACATGTTATGAGAGAACAGGCAAGCAGGGTTGCCAGCAGGATAGGGGTTCCTTCAGTTCTCACAGAGTCCTTACCCTGATTCCTAGCTGGAATGCCTTCCATTGCTAACTTGAGCCCTTTCCCTTCTGACCAAGGCTCTCTCATCCGTGAGTCCTTCCTTTCCGAAGTAAGACTGTCTGCCCTTCCCCCCAGAGCTCCCCAGGACTGATGGCGGCTAATATTATGTGCCGCCTCATTGTTCTAGAAATAACGGTCCCCCTCAGACCGCTCAGAATTTCGCTTCTTTCATTTCCTTTAGAGCGTAGTACCCTTCTCGGAAGATCAAGGCTTTCTGATTCTTCATCCTCCAGAGAGGGAACGTAGCTTCATACCCACCCGACCGCCATGTTTGGGTCCTCCGGAAGTGGAGAGGAACCAGAAAGGCCTTGGTGGGACTTATAACCTATGTTTCCCCACTTGGGTTTTTGTTAGGGTCTTCTCCTCGCTCCGCTGAACTGGCGCCTCCCACCAGAGCCCTCACATTTCTTGCGACCCTCCAGGCGGAAATCTGCTTCCTCCTGACTACTCTGCCGAGGGCCGCCTAAGCTTGCGAGTGGGTGTGGGGGCTTGTGGGGAACAGGGGAGACACTCTTCGGGGTGAGGGAGGTATTTTCTTATTCCTTAATCGGGTTCCTCACCTTGACGACGTGTGCTTGGGCCTAGAAGACTCCTCAGTCACCTGTCCCGAAGCAGCAGCCGAAAGCAAAGAGGGCGTCTCGCCTTCCTCAGACGCCCCAAGAGGAAGTGAGTGCTATTCTTCCTGTAACCAACGATAGGGCCCATCAAGGCTGGCATAAGAGGCGGGATCTCTGGTGCCCCCTCTGTTCTGGAGTGGAGAGGACTCGCCGTTTTCCTCCACCACCACCCTCTTACCTCCTTGATACCTTTCTTTAAGAAGTCAGCTTGACAACATAGGTGTACGAATGGGTGAGGGGAGATTGTTGCATGACTCCCTGTATGCCTTTATGTTATTTTTGTCAGTCTTCGTTTGTAACAGTCCTCATCTTGGCTACTATCTCTTTAACGAACAGCTTCCACAGTGCTGCGGCATCGCTACGAACTATTTACTAATCTCTCTAGTGCCAGTCTGAACACAGGATGAGTCTGTGTCCCAGGAGTGATAGGAAATGGGAAAGGTGAAAAACAAGAAAGTGGACAGAGGTGGGGAGGTAGAATGTCAGAGAAAAAAAAAAAAAAAAACCCATGCTGATCTATTCCTTCGCTTTACCCCCGCCCCAGACTTGGCCTCTTTGGTAACTTCTGCTCTAAAATACTTAACCATAGGAACTAAGCTGAGCCAGATGACTGTGCGAGACCACCATGATTTGAAGTTAGGCTACACTGCATATGCAGACCATCATACTGTTACCAGATATTCTTCCTTTCATTATTCATACCTCTCCTTTATTTTGGTATTCTTATTGCTCTGTATATGAATTCCATTTTTCCCCCAATCGGCTAAGCTATATTTTGGAGTAGCAACAAGAAAAGTGAATAAGGTATACAAGGTCTGCTTCCAGGTGGGCGTGGTGGGCCATTGCATGCCCTGGATGTATTCACACTAGGAGTCTAGTCTAGCTCTGACACCGCCTTGTGAATATGAGAATATTTTAAGTTTTTCATGTGCCAACTGAGTTTAGTAAACTATATGGTAAGACTGTGAGAATGTATGTGCTGTATATAAAGCATCTGTCAAGATGACTGGAAAATATTGGGCACTTAATGAAAGGAAGTTATAATGATGTTTACCTAAAGGATATCACCCTCCTTTGTAGGAATGTTTCTTCAATCCAGGATATGTCCTAGGAAATGCAGTAGTCCTGGACAAAAGAAGATTTAATCAGCCAAATATTCACTATAGCAAGTAGAAGTAAGTATATTTTCCCTGTTAGAGCATGTTTTTAAAAGTTTGTTTATTTTGAGAGAGAGCGAGCAAGAGCAAACGAGCATGAGCAGGGGAGGAACAGAGAGAAAGGGAGAGAGAAAGAATCCCAAGCACGCTCCACACTCCATGCTGAGCCTGTTGTGGGGCTCAGTCACACGACCATGAGATCATGACCTGAGCCAAAATCAAGAGTCAGACACTTAACTGACCGAGCCACCCATGCACCCCTAGAACATTTAATTTTGGTGTGTGGTTTTTCTTT